>NW_008332097.1:203604-210823 GCF_000622305.1 Nannospalax galili
AAAAAATTTTTTTTAAAGAAAATAAGAACATTTGGAGTTGATCCACAGTATTCAGAAAAACTTATTGACACAGTGTTATATTCAGTTGCAGGGTTTTCATTCAAGTGTAGTAAATCAGCTATAAAACCAGGTGCTGGAAACCAAATGCCAGTCTTCTGAAAGAGCAGTACATGACCTTAACCACTGAGCAATCTCTCTAGTCCCCATGTTACAATTTTTAGAAAGTGAGTCAAATGTTTGCCAATTCTGCTTATCTTTTCACTTCATATACAGGCATAGTTTCCCTGTCGCAGTTCAAACTTCAGTTCCTGACTTAATCCATCACAGCATTCCCATTTTAATCCATCTTTAACGTTTACGCTGATGGGCCACGAAAATGGAATTGTGTGAGGCTCTCCTCACAGCTTTACTGGATATTTCCAAATCTACCTGAATTATGGTTAGAATGCAGCATAGAACCTCAGCTGAACACTGATGAACTGCAAATATTTTGATGAGAAGCTGTCTAGCATGTTCCAAGGGAAACTTGCATTCATCAAATGTAAATAACTTATGTTCAGTTTTATTTGGATAAAATTTTAGTGGAAATGACTGTTAAACAAGTTAAATAATTTTTGCTTTACTTTGAGGAAATCAATGATGAAAAGATAGCTAAACAATAATTGTCATGGGAATATTTTTGAAAGTAAGGATTTTTCAAAGGAAATATTTGTCAGTATTCTTTTAGCACAATCTAATTTAGTATTTTATTCTATTTTATAATGATGAACTTTTAAAGGGAACTCTACTTACTTAAGCAAATAACTATTATTTTGTACGTAATTCATAGAACTCAGACATTACATTTTGAACATGAATCAAACAGGTATTCTCCTGAAACCATTAGTAACCAGTAAATATTGTTCATAAAATGCCCCATTTCCATGTCTCCTATTGAGCAAGTCCTTTTAATAGTTGTATGAGAGTGAATAAAGTTCCACTGAGTAGTTATAATGATACAACTTAAGGTTAATTTTATTAATGCTATTTTTAAAATGAAGAGACATTTTATTTACAATTAAATATCAATATAATTAACTATTCAGTGATTTATATAAAAATCTGCTACTTCATGTATCTGACAGAAATATTTCCTCAGGACTCAAAGAATGTGGAAATATATGATAGAAAATAAACTAATAAATAAGCTTTCTAAGAAGACTAGCCAGAAGAATTCTTATTTAAGAATTTTATCTTGATATTTATTTTTAAAGTATATATGACCTCTAGAGAAAAAATTTAACTATGCACACACACATACACATAATTCCAAAACAATAAAAGTAAAGCTTTCAAAAGTTTCAAAAATGAAGCATGAATGTTTGCATTTTGTACTTTGGTGTTTATACATGGTACTTCGTTTATATGGTTTAAGTAATTAGGAAACCACTGTAATACAACAAATCAAACTGTGGGATCTTTATCCATTTATGAACTGCATTACTGATTATGTGAAGATATTCAAGTATTCCATCTGTTGGAGCCCTATCTCACTACACTAACTCTCTGAGGATGATACATAGTGCGGAGTAATTACCTTGCCAAATGCCTAACAGGTAGTAGAGGCTAAGTAAATACTGACTGTCTCCACATTTTTCAACGTATAGCTCATGGTGCATCAGAAGATATTCAAATCTTGACCTCTGAAATACGAAAGGAGTTTGACTTCCTGAGCTGTTGGTCAGAGACACCATTGCATTACATGGCATATTTTCTGAAACAGTAACTGACTCGTGTTAAAATTGAGCATGAAAACACTTTATCTTTCACAATAAGGAACTGAAAATATACCAATAGCATGAAATCACTGTAAACAAGACTAGTCTCCAGACAGACTTCTGCTGTGTCACGTAATAAAAAGATGAAGGCAACTGAGAAGCTAAACATCCAATTAAAACTCAATATTTCTCACAAATGGCACGATGAAACTGATTCTGATGATAGCCTTCCTTGAGTATCCATAAATATTTTTTCATAGACATTAAACAATAAATTTTGTGTTAGAACATATATTTAACATACGAAGCCAAAATGTGTATCATTTATGATATTGAATAACAATTTTTTCCTAATTGGTAATAAATAGTCTGATTTGGGAAGTACAATAAAAAGTACTTACACTGTATGGACAAAGTCAGATGCAGCAGTCCATGGGATAGGTGAGCTAGGAGGAGCTCAGTTCAAAGACACTGTAAGTTACACATTAAGAACATGTCTCAAAACAATATAGAAAAAAAAGAATGTAGCGCATCCTATGTCCCATCAGAGAAACACAATCTTCACTGAGACTGTAGGTCTTACAGCTTTAGCAGAATTTCCAGCTGGTGTTTCATTGTACTGTTATTTAAATATAATTATCCTGTATGCACATCTGTTCTCATTTTTCTTTGTTCTTTTCCTTTTGACAGCCTCTTCTCATTCCTTTTCCTTTTTCTTATTTTGCTCCTCTTCTACCTTTTTCTTTGTCCTTCCAATTGGCAATTGAGAGAATTTTTCCAATTAAAATATTTTGTTGTATACTTGGAGTCAAAGAATATACCTGTCTTAAATCTACCTGAATTACAAAAGCAGCATCCCAGAGTAAATAGCAATTATATAGGAAACTTAATCTTTCTTTTATATTTTGAGGAATACTCAAGGTGATTGAAAGAAACCAAAATATGTATCCCTAAAGTAAAAAATATTGTGAGTTGAAGTAAATCAAAATGAAAAAGAAATCGCTACCCCGTTTGTGTTTGTCTAAACTCAGAACAAGGGTTCAAGAGAAAAAGCCCTCCCAACTGATGCCTATCCCTTTTCCACTTACAGAGGATGTAAGCTTCTCTTTGCACCATTTGCTTCACCATAGAGTCTACACCAAAAGAGTCTATGAGTAAAATGTCTTCCCATAAATTTACCTTCCCAGAGCTATCGCTTCTGAAGTCTGGAATTGCTTTTCTTTTGTCTTGTCATCAATGGAAAATTTACTCTTCAATGTTCAAGTGCTATTTCAGCTGACTCCTGTAAGATAAAGCCCTGAACTGCTTTTCTCCCATAAAATGGGGAGTGTCTGTGTTAATAAACTTGCTCATTTTTATCTTGTTATTCTGTCTTTGGTTGTTAACTTCTGTCCCAGCTATGAACGCTTAAGATGGATGTAAAATTATACATTTCCCTCTTCAGTGATGGATCTTAAAATACATCCTACTTTCTTTGTTTTTAATTGTGTGTGTATATATGTGTAAACATGATGCATTGTCTGTGCATGTGTATCCAAATTTTGTGTGTGAGTGACATATAAAGTCAGAAGACCTAAGGTATCAATCCTCACCTTCCAGCTTGTTTGAGATAAGGTCTATTCGCTGTTCACCATTCTGCACACGGGTCATCTGGACTGAGGACTTCTGGGGAATTCTCCTGTCTTCCTCATGGAAGACAGCACTGGGATTACACACATACCCGCTGAGTAACCTCCCCAACTGTATCCTAGTTTCTAAACAGATATGACCCCCCAGTTCCTTGCTCTGTTGCTGCTGTGTCTCTCTTACAGTAATTCTAAAACTTGGCTTAAATCTCCAACATCATTGGTTCCTTTCACCTTCTTTTTTTTTTTTTGAGACAGGGTCTCCCTGTAGCCCCAGCTGTCCTGGAACTCACTGTGTAGACCAGGCTGGCCTTGAACTCACAGAGATCTGCCTGCCTCTGCCTCCCAAGTGCTGGGATTAAGGGCGTGCACCACCACACCTGGCTCCTTTTGCCTTCTTACCCTCCCACAACTCACATGCTTATTTGTGTTAAATTAGTTATCCTGGTTAAATTCTGTTTTTTCTCCATCAATATTAGAAAGTTGTGATTTTTAATGTTTTTTATTGATTTTTTTCAAATTCCATTTATTTTGATCATTTTTAGACACCTTCCCCTGCATTAGTTACTATTCTGTTGCTTTACTAAGACACCATGACCCAGGCAACTAATAAGAAGAATTAATTTGACTTATGGTTCTGAGGGTTAGACTCCATAACGGTGGGCGGGGATAGTGGCAGAAGTGGCCGGAGTAGGAAGCCAAGCAATCACATCCTCAAGCAGGCACAGGAAGCAAAGAGAAACCGGAAATCTGGTAAGGCTAAAGGACTCTCAAAGCTCGCTCCCAGTGGCATGCTTCCTAGCATCTTCTGAAACCTCCCATAAGAGCACCACCAACTGGGAAAGGTATTCAGGTACTTGGAGTATAAGGGATGTTCTCATGCAAGCTATCACACCCCCATACTACCAATCACCTAATTTCATGTTCATGATGTGTGTGTGTATGTGTGTGTGTGTGTGTGTGTGTGTGTGTGTGTGTGTGTCAAATGGCCTGTAGATTCAAATTTGTGTCACCGAGTGTCCTTCAGTATGGGATCATTCACTGGAACCTGGTCAACCTGCTAAAAGACTCACCCTTAATGAAGATTGACTCTCCCCTCCCTGAAGCTATCAGGTGCCAGTAGTTCCTCAGCTAGGGCTAGGGTTTCTTACCCACTTCTATTCTGGGATTTTTGTCTGTCTTGAGCATACATTGGACTTGAGCATGCAGTCATAGTTGCTGTGAGTTCATATGAATAACTGTCCAGCTGTCTGTAAAACTGTTTCCTTGTGATCATCCACTACCTCAGGCTCTTACAGCCTTTCTGCCCCCTCTTCTGCAATGATCCCTGAGCATTGAGAGGCAAAAGTTTGCTACAGATGTCTTATTCAGAGATAAGTACTCTGAAGCATCTTAAACTCTTCAAATTGGCCAGTTGTGGGTCTATGTGTTAATCATCTTCTGCATGAGGGCGCTTCTTTGATGAGAACTGGGAGAGGCATTAATCTATGACTATAACAATAAGTCATTATAAGTCAAATATTATGTCAATTTAGCAGAATAATATTATTAGGCTTTCTCCTATGGCCTGTGACTTGTCTTGATACAGGTTCTTAAGACTTGACATCAGTATCAGGTATGGAATCCATCTTCTAATGTGGACCTCAAACGAATCAGAAAGTGGCTGCTCATTCCCATAACATTCACACCACCATTGCAACAGGGGGCATACCTTGCCAGGCTTTTGATGTTGCAGCTCACAGAACTCACAGCCAGACAAGGTCAACGATCACTCTTCTGTTCCAACAGCATAGTGTCTTCAGAATTAGATAGTGCAGTCACAATGGAAATCAGTGTGGAAATTCCTCAAAAGCTAGGGACACACCACATCTTCTATCTATGCCACTCTTCAGTATATACCCACAGGATTCTATGCACTATTTACAGAGATATCTGTTAATCATTGTTCATTGCCGCTATTCACAGAAGCCAGGAAATGGAAACAACTTAGATGCACATCAACTGATTAATGTATAATGAAAGTATAGTACATGTATGCAATAAGATATTATTCAGCTGTTAAGAGAAAAACAAAATTATATAGGTAAATGAATGGAACTGGAAGCAATCATCCTGAGTGAGGTATCCCAGACACATGTTCTCTCTCATAAGTGGATGCTAGCATTGAATCCTTAGATATGCATGCTTCAGTTGGAAAATCCATAGACATTAGGAAACTAGTAAATGGCTATGGGGGACACTTCATGGGAAGGGAGTTAAAATGCAGTGATACAAAGAAAGAGAGGGGAATAGTAGAGTGCGATGGGTTCAATGTGATAGACAATGGGCGGGCAGGGCAGAGGAGGGAATATGGGAAGAGATAACCTACTCCAAAGGCCTTTAGAAAAAGTCATATGGAAACCTACCACTAAAGAATCTTCCTAAAGTATATACATTATAAGAAATGATTAAAAGGAGTTACCCTATAACAAGTAGACATCATCCCTCTTAGGCACCATAGACTAGCAAAGAAAAATCTCAATGCCAGTAATGGATTCCCTCTTTTGAAACTATTGCTTGTGAGTTGCATGGCCCCTCAAACAATACTGGCCTTTGCCCCTGACCTTTGTTAAATTTTTAAACCTTTTTTATTGAACTTATACAAACTTCATATGTTTTTACGTCCCCATCTGCACCCACCCTTGCTACTCACTACCCAATTTCATGCATTATAAAATATATGCACATATACTAGTATGTATATATGTATACATATAAATGGAAGCCTATGGAGTCAGATTTCTGTTCCCCAAATGCTTTTCATTATGGATTCATCCACTGGAGCCTGGTCAATCTACCAAGAGCCTCCCCTTAATTAAGACTGACTTGCCAATACTTCCTCAGGTAGGGTTGGGGTTTCTAACCTACTTCTCTACATCTGTGCTGGGATTTTGTCTCTCTTAAGTTTACATGCAACTTGTGTGTGCTGTCACCACTGTTGTGATTCTATAACTGACCTGGAAAGCTGTCTGGAAAACTGTTTTCTTGTAGTCATCTACCACTTCAAGCTCTTACAATCCTTCTGCCTCCTCTTCCACAATGATCCCTGAGCCTTGAGAGGCAAAAGTTTGACATAGGTGTTTCTATTCAGAGATAAGAAGTCTGCTGCATCTTATTCTCTGGCCAGTTTGGATTCTTTATGTTAATTACCATCTGCATTGTAAGGAAGCTTCTCTACTAAGAGATGAGAGATGCAGTAATTTATCTGTATAACAATAAGTCATTGTGAGGCAGTTCAATACTATATTTCTGTAGGAGAATAATAGTATGAGCTCTATGTTATGTCCTAGGACCTGTCTAGCTTCAGACAGGTCTGATATCAAGTCAGGTGTGAGTTCCATCATATGAAACAGATCTTAAATCCAATTAGAAAGTGGTGGGTACTTCTAAAATATTCATGACACCATTGCATCAGTGGACATATTTGGGAGGCCAATTGTTTTACCTCCAGAATTTACAACTGAGTAAAGTTGATGATATATTTTCTCTTCAGATAGCTTGCACAGTACCTTCTAGCAGTATGGAAGTTAGCCAGTAGAGATGAGGATTTGAAGTCAGTACCAGCTTAATTTCTCCTTGATTGTTCTACAGCTCATGTATGTAGTGTCTTTAGAAATAGGGTCTTACTACCAAGTTCTGATGGGTAACCAAGAGCAAGGGCAATGGCCAGCACTGTTGGAAAATCTACTGGACTGCTAGTCCACAGCTTTAAAAAGAGTTCACTCTTTATATTGTTCTTTAATCTATGATATCTAGTATGGGCAATGTCCCCCTTTAATTTCTTTTTATAATATATAT
>NW_008332097.1:210857-213936 GCF_000622305.1 Nannospalax galili
ATAAGTATATACTTTTAAACATCTTTTATTCTCTTTTTTAATGTATATGTACGTACTTTAAGAAGATTCTACAGTGGTAAGTTTCCAAATGGCATTTAGTATTACTTATCCCTTTCCATACTCCTTCCTCTGCCCTGTCCTCCCATCTCCCCACCCCATTATATTCATCCTACTCTATTATTCCAAATTTTCAAATCCCATTTACCAAAACTTAAGAGTGGAAAATATGCAAAACAAACCTTATAATGCTGCTCTTTACCCAAAAAGGATTAGTAGATCTAAGGTTAGAAAACCTTGTGTGGGACTGAAGGGATTTCTCAGTGGTTAAGAACATATACTGCTCTTCCAAATTCAGTTACCATCACCTATGTCACAACCACATGTAATTCCAGCTCCAGGAGATCTGACTTCCACAGGCACCTGCCCTTGCTTGTCCACACCCCACACACAGACGCATACACATATACCTAATAAAATACAATTAAAAATTTAAACCCTGTTATGTTTATAAATCTTGCCCCATTATGATTTTGATAATTTTTTCTATGTTATGAAAACTAAATGTGAATATATTTTAGTGGCTATGCATCATTAATATATCATAATTTCTTGAGTTTTCATTTTTGTTGTTGTTTGTTTGTTTGTTTGTTTGTTTGTTTGAACCTAAGTCTTCCTCTAGCCATAGCTGGCCTGGAACCCACTATGGAGATCAGGCTGGCCTCAATCTCACAGAGATCCACTGCCTCTGCCTCCCAAGTGTGGAGATTAAAGGTGTACATCACCATGCCTGATCAACTTCTTGATGATTAAATCACTCATAATGGATATTTAGGTTGCTCCCAATATTCCAAAATAAAATCACATTTTGACAAATTGTTTTTTTCACATTTTATATTTTCACACATTACTGTAGCAGTGTATGAATATTAAAAAAACATTTGATATGTTAGTCGCTTCAAAATTCAAAAGACTAGATCAATGCACAAGTTTGTCAGTATTAAGAGAATACATATTTAACTTCATTTCCACGCAGAGTGAATTTAGTAAACTATTTAAATATAGTAGAAACTTAATGCACCATATCATCATTGATTTAATTTACATTTCTTTGATCAGTAGTGATTTTGAACATTTCCTATGGGTTTAAGTCTTTGCTGTATTTCTTTTCTGGAAAGTTGTTCATGACATGTCGTTTGTCCCATTAGGAAGCACATCGTGTAGCTTGAAAAAGACCGTTTCACAGAGAAACCACGGAAGGATTCTTTTTACTCATTATATGCATTTTGATGTGACTTATTCCCATTCATTTTAAATCTTTCAACCTACTTTTAAAGAACTCAAAAATCAAAATATCCATGGGATAATTAGTAAATTCTCAACTGCATAGTAGATTACTGGAATTAATATTAAATTGGATACAATTTGTCTTGATTCTCTCCAAATATCAAACGAGCTAGAGGAAGAGACCCTATCACCCAACAGGAAGCCAGAAGGAGACGGGGATCCACCAATCCCTGCAAGATGATGTCGACAATTAATCGAAGACCTCACATTTAGTCCCACTCCTGAAAGGACCCATCAGTTCCCAATACTACCACCAAACGTCCAAGAAGTGAACCTGTGGGAGAGACACATTTAAACCATTTCCAGGCCATAGAGGACATTGTGATTGTTGTTCCAGACACAAAGTGAGGAAGTAGGAGTTCCAGATGAAGCAGCACTGAGCATTTGCCTTCCTTTGTTCCTTTTACATAATAAAATTTTGATAAGGCAATTACTTTTCCCAGCTATTGAATTTCAAACAATCATCAAAACATGTTAAAATGTGTCTATTTAATGACACCATTAAAATTGTGTCATTTTAGAAATCAATATAAAATATAATATATTATGATCCAGGTTTAAGACAAAAAAATAAAAGCATTAATATTTTGTACAATATATGATCATTAATATCTGTGTGTGAGGAGACAGGAAAAAATGGCTCATCTACCACGTGCCAACATTTCAGATTCACCTATAGGGTTAACTTTAAATTTTCACTAAGCTACTTGAATTATTAACTAGGACCAAACGATAGCTGCAGGCACAGCCACAGTTCGGACTGACAGAGTATTAGTTCTGTCCCTTACATCTCCACTTCCTTAGTCTACCACCTCTAAAAGGCCACTCTATAGGAATTTACTTTTTATTTGCTAATTATGAGGTGAACTATCCATTTAGTTACTTGATAAAGCATATGGAACAGAAAGACAAGAAATATTCAACCTGACTTAAACTATAATGGACATTTTTTTTTGAATTTTTTTAAATTTAATAACCACATGACTAGAAGAATCGTTTCATTACAGCTTTAACATATTCAATAACACACTCCAGAGCAAAGATGCATCTCTTTCAAAAGTGGCTGTAAATGTTTGGGTTCGCGATTGAATTAATACAGTTATAAAATATCAAACTCAGTATAAACCCTGTAAGATATAAAATTGAATGAGTTTTTACCCTTTAAAGAAGATCTCCATTTCATTTTAAAATAACTGTTTCCTACATTTTTTTGAGCTTTTAATAACACTATTTTTTCAGAAGAAGCATTTCATTATAACAGCATTGACATATTCGATAAAAGTTTTCTGAGCTAGGATGCATCTTTTTCAAAATAGGCTGTAAATTTTTAGGTTTACAGTTGAATTATTAGTTATACAATATTGTACTCGCTATAAACTCTTTAAAACATAAAATTAAATGAGGTTTTAACCTTTAAAAAAAGATCTCCATTTCACTATTAAGATACACAGTTTCAAGCAGAAAAATTCATTTTCAATGCAATTGACATTAAGATGTTTGCAAAACTGTTCCTAATCTCTATATATCTGATTATTACTAGTGGCAGTCGGTTACTTTCTGAGCTCCGTGGCATCTAAGCATGGATATAAAATTATCGGGTAGATATCAATGGTACTGTTTTTCACATCCACTAATTATTATTATTTTTTTGTAGTTTTTTTTTAATTATTTAATAACCACATGATTAGAAGCATTTCATTACAGCATTAACATATTCAATAACAATTTCCAGAGC
>NW_008332097.1:215420-222422 GCF_000622305.1 Nannospalax galili
CCTCTGTTGAACTGTTTCTTTCTCCTTATCCCCTAGGTTCCTCATATACCCTTCCCTCCCCCCTCCCCTAATCTAACCCAATTTTTATCCAAATCTCCCTTCTTAAGGTCTGTTGACTACTATAATGGACATTTTTATTTCTTGTTTTTCCCAATAATAAAGCTCTTTCCTTTCAGGATCTGTCATCTTATAGCCATATGCCGGAAGGTACAGCTCTGTCTATTAGTTTTCTGCTTATACTGCACTGTTGAAGTTGCCCTCCCCATGGGAACAACATATTTTTATTAAATCCTTTTACAGAATTTAAATATTACCACAACTGACCACTTTATGACATTTTGAAGTCTACATCTACTTTTAAAATATATTTTCTCTTTTCATTACATCTTCATATTTTTGGCTTTTTTCCTATTTCCTAATTAATAATTTTGGTTTCCTAGTTTGTATTGCAATTTCTCTGTCTACTTCTTTGTTGTAAGAGTTCTCAAACATTACACTCTTTTTGCACTCCAAATATCATCTTCAAATTGATCTAGCCTAAAACTAGCAGTTGTAACATTAATTTGTATGTTTGAAGAATCGCGCTCAACACACAGGGACAAAACCAAGTTTCGGGATGCAAAAGCAAGAGGAATTTATTCATACACAGGCGCCTGCGGACGCAGAGTCCCGCTCGGGTCAGGACTTGCGTGCCGGGCTTAGCTTGGGGGGGGCTTTTTATAGAGCAGAAGCAAGGTACAGAAGCAGATGCATGGTTACAAGATTATTATTAGTGCATTTCAATGGGTACAAGGTATGAGGAAACAGTATTGCCAAATTCAGAGGGGGCTATGGGTGAAACTGATTGTTATCGTTAACTTCCCAGTAGGGGCTGTTATCACTAACTTCCCGGTAGGGGCCTCAGGGTGGTGGCAGGTGGTCCGACTGCAAATGTCCTATCTTCCACTGCTAGTTTCACAAGACCTGGGTTAGAATCTTGGCTTATCGAATGGCTGATTACAGTTCTTTTTCTAAAATGGCCTTCCTGCTGTCAGTCGGGTCCTTCATGTTGAGGTTTCCAAATTTGTATTGAAATTACCTCTATCCAAATTTCACTTAGTAAAGAACCTATGAGACAGTCTCCCAGAAATCTGTAATCAATTATATCCAAAGTAATATATTATCTGATCTGAAGAAATTGTCTTGTATTTCCCACCTCAAGGAAGAGCTCTAGTTGTTATCCAAGGAATGTTATTGGCTTTCCTCTCCACACCCAGGAAGCCAAACTAGCTTAAATGAATGGAATGTTTCTGTAATTTCCTCACTTGTCTCATGGAGTATCAGGTTTAAAATCCATTCTCCAACCCAGCCTTTGCTGAGGAACTATTGGCCACTGATCACTGCTTGGTGAGGGGGAGTTAGTCTTTATTAGGGAGTGACACTATGTAGGTGAGGCTCTAGTTGATGAACTAACACTGAGACATCTGGGAACAGAAACTGGATTCAATAGGCTTTAATGTAAATGACAGAATTCATGAAATCTGGTTGGGGATGCTATAAGGAGGGATAAGGGAGGGTGTCTAAATATGATTATGATATATGAAATGCACAAAAATTCATTAAAAATATTTTTTTAAAAATATTCTATTCTCTGAATGCCTTCACAGCAGTCCTCTAAAACAACAAAATGGTCAAGGACCTCCTTATTGACAGTAGATCTTAGTAAGTTCCACTTCATACTTAGCATAAATAACCTTTCTGAGCTAGTTCTCAACACCTCTCTGGTTTCATGACCTCTGTGTTCTGTACTTCAAAATGGCAATTTGCTTGTCATACGTTCACATTCTGCTGATGGGTTCACATATCTATACAACAAGTATCTACTGAAACAAAAATTGGTATTAACTTTTGTTTTATTAAATGATGGGTACTTCTTAGTTAGTTCATATTTCTGCTACATTCACTTTCTTCCTGAGGCAGTTATACACAGTGCAAAGTATAGCATAGACTGATATTCAGCAAATGTTTTCTGAACTGTACTGAAATCTCAGTTCCTACTAATATAAAGCAAAAAAAAACCTACAGATTTCTAAGGCAAGAATATCTCATTGTCAGCAAAATCAATGAAGATTATTATTCAAGCTAATTAATAGGGCTGAATAACCAAAGTAACTAGATCCTATCAAGTATGTTTACTATTCAAATCCCTTGTCATGATACAAAATATAATTTTGTTTTAGCTGAACAAATCTGGCATTTTCTTCATTATTTAACATGTTCTAGTTACCTTGCTTCAGTTTAAAGGGACCTGGAATCACATAGTTAATTCCATTTGCTGGTCCATGCAGCAAAGAAACACTGAACAGGTAGAATATTTAATCATGATAGTGTTTCAGGGTAATTATTTAAGGCCTGTAATTGTCACCATAACACTGATCTTACTGTGTTAATACAGTGACATTCATTATCATATTTCAAAGTAATGTTAGCTTGAAAGTATTGTGCTTAAACTCTTAAAGGCATAATGTTTGAATTATCCCTGTTTAAGAAATATTTTATATTTAATATGTATCTTCAAATTGAACTAATTGCTTTGAAAGTTCTATTATTCCTTTCCATATTTCACTATGGAATTGCACTATGGAGTACTATGGTAAATGCTGATAAGTAAGTCATTTGTCAATGATCTTGAGCTTGAAGTAAATTATGTTTCTAGACATAATATTCTGAGTAACAGTTGTCTTTGATAATGTTAAAATTGCATGGAGGCTGTAAAACATAAATAATGAGAGTAAAATATGAAAATAGAGAATCTGATGAGAATATGAAAACAATATATCTAAGTACACCACACAAATAAAATTATCATCCTTAAATGACCAAAGTAAGGCATTTCTTTTTTACTGAATAGCTGGTTAATACTTTGTCATGTCATTTTGCTTCTCTATACTGGGCTCTCAACATTGGTTTTTACAGATGCAGTCTAATATTTTGAACCTAAAGATCATTGGTTCAGCCTTCACCTCCTTCTCCAAAAGGAAAATTCTTCATCCTTCCAGATGAATCTGAACCAGTGGCTCCTTTACAAAGCACCTGACAGCATCTCTAGGCAGATAGTACTATATTAAAAAGTTCCTGTATCACTTTGCCAACTGCTATTGTGTTTATCTTTTGTATTTGATCTTCTGGCCTGTTTGATTTTCTCTTATCCTTAGATCATGAGCTTCTCAAAGGCTTAGATTACAATTCTTTCTTTACTTCTAATGGTAAAGACATAGAACACAATCAGAAAACATTTCTTGAATACATGAATGGATGTATGAATGAACGAATAGGCACATAGAGGTGCTTATATGTATACATATATATGCACATGCGTATATGTGTACATACATACCTCCCAGGAGGAATCATGTTGCACATGAAACAGAATAATCCAACAAAGGTTTATTAACAAAATGAGCATTTACCAAGATATGACCACATGTGTGCCAAAAGAGATATTGCAAAAATCTTAGGTAGTGACAATATTCTTACTAACTTAGACTCAATGAGAGAAGACAAGGAAATAGTAGCTGAAAATAGACAGACAGAAAATCAAATTGAATTAGATGCTTTAAAAGCAACAGTCTGTGTCTCTTGATTTATTTTCAATCAAGAGACACAGTCAGCAGCAGACCACATCATGAAAGGAAACTAGGGAATAAATATTCTGTCTGCCTGTCTTCTATTACTTCCTTCTGTTCTCTTGGTGGTAATCCATTTTTCCAGACTTCAACTGGAGCCTCTTGATACAACCCAAGGGCATTAGTGCTCCAAAGACAATTTGTACAGAGGAGGGTGAGGAGTGGGTCTAGAGGGGCAATTGAAAGGATATAACATTACAAAACATGACATTGTATATTAAACAATATCTTGAAGTGTAGCGGTGGCATTACTATGCAACATTACAGTTAACATGAATAAACAGCCTGACTTAACTTTAGTTAATAAGAGTGGGCCTGAACTAAGTGGGTATCTGTTCTACAGATGTCTCTTGAAACTGTGCTGTTGAACCAGACCTTACCCATCTTTTATTCAGAACTGTTTCACCAGCATCAATTTTGGGGAACCAAAGCTTAGATCTACTCTTTTCATAGCAGACAACCCTGGCCTTTCATCCCAGGTCTAAAACAACTCATACACTCAACATCAAACATTCTTCTCAGTCTTCATTGTTTTCAGTGGAGATGCACTGCACTTCAGCATCTTGATGAGTCAATTCTCAGACATACCTATGTTCATTCACTTTTTTGGGTTCCTAGGGATCAAGATTAGGTGCCCAAATCATAAGATCACATGGCTCAGTGAGTTTATTTGCAGTACCTTTTGGTTACAAAGTTAATTTAAAGCAATTAGTCCAGATTCTGTTCATTTTATAAAAGTCATTCCGGCAGTTATCCCAATATCTTCCCTCTCCTCTTTACCCAGGCTCTTAATAAATTGAAAACTATGAAGTTCACTTCTCAGTAAGAAAATTGAAACTCAAACTCTTCTTTCTGAGAGAAGTCAAATTGAGATGTGATTTTAAGTCCTTTTTTCTTTTTTATATATTTTAATCTATTGTTTTAATTTAATGTGTATGAATGTATTACCTGCAAGTATGTAAATGCATCTGTTTCATGCAATGCCTGCAAAGGTCAGAAGAGAGTGTTGGAGTCTCCTGGAACGGGAATTACAGACATCTGTTAGCTGCCATGTGGGTGCTGAGAACTGTCCTCTGCAGCAGTCGGTGATCTCAACCACTGGGCCATCTCTCCAGCCCAAAGTCTATCTTTTCAATTAGATCTTCAAATGATGAGTTTTAAGTTTAAAAGACTCACTCAGCATAGACAGTTGACATCGATTGAGAGAGGGAGAGTTGGTTTTCTTCATGGACAAGCTTCTGATAGGTTTCCTATGCCCAAATAGTCAACCATACACCCATGTGCTAATGGGACACAATAGGATGTGTGTCTGTGTGTGTGTGTGTGTGTGTGTGTGTGTGTGTATGAAGAAGACTTGAATTTTTGAGAGGAGGACCTGGAAGGACATGGGAGGAGTTGGAAGGGGAAGAGAGGGGCAGATATGATCAAATTCATTTATATATAAAATTATCAAAATATATTTTTAAAACTCATCTGTTCATAAAAACCTAAAGTAAGATGGCCCTATCAGCTACAAATGCAGTATAGCAGAATTGGGGCTTTCCTCAGGCATAAATTAGCCTCAAGAGAAAGACAACATTAAGCAAGAAAACTAGTCTTATCAACTTTACAAATCAGTCACAGCCAATGGCATGATAACACTATACTAATGCGATATTGTCCTAGTTTGCTTTTCTGTTGCTGTGATAAACACTGATCAAAATCAACTTGGAGAGGAAAGGTTTTATTTGGCTTACAGCTCACAGCCCATCATCGAGGGAAGCCGAAGCAGGAACGCAAGGCAGAAACTGAAGCAGAGACCATGAAGGAATGCAGTTTATAGGCTTAATGCCTCTGGTTTGCTCACCTACCTTTCCCATATAGCTCATGTCCACCTGCCCAGGGATGGTGCTGCCCGCAGTGAGATGGTCCCACCTACATCAATTAACAGTCCAGAAAATACCTCACAGACATGGCCGTAGGCCCATCTAAGGGAGGAAATTCCTCAAATGAGGTTCTCTTTTCACGGGTTTCTCTAGTTAGTGTCAAGTTGACAAAAACTAACCAGCACTAACATATACGTGTGTGTGTGTGTGTGTGTGTGTGTGTGGTGTGTGTGTGTGTGTGTGTGTGATGTCTGGTTATCCTCCTGATTACAGACTGCACAGTACCTACTGGGAATAGACAGAACTTCAGATGGGGAAGGGAAGCTGTATAGGTAGTGGAGTGCAGCAGTGAAAAGCAGTCAAGCACACCCTGGGAAGCTGAGAGGGGAAAGGCAGTCTCTATTAGTAGGGTTAATCCTCCTGACCTAATCTGCTTAATGTTGCTGAAACTGGGACCAACAGACCAGAAGATTCTGGGACCTGCTGGCTCTGTGTTAGACATTCCTGACAAGGTTAGGACCTAGAATGATGACAATCAATATTATATTTGGATGAGATAGAAATCAACACATATTGTCAAAGTGTGAGTTGAAGTATTGGGTCTGACATTTCGAACTCCAGCCAACCCACCCTTAGTACTCACTCTCTCCCTCCCCAGACTTTATATGTAACATGACCACCATTCCCAGGTCCTGTATAATATAATACAGATAATAAAAATAAAGAGAGGAACACTTAAAGTTCCTCCTCCTTGTCTCAAGAACATGAAAGAGTTCATATTGTCCTCTAATGATACATTATTTACATAACAATAGAGTAATATTTTACCTGTTGTTTTAGTTACTTTTCTGTTGCTGGGATAAAAGAAAGAGTTTATTTAGCTTAGGGTTCCAAACCGGCAAGAGTCCATCATGGCAGGAAGGCATGATGGCAGAGGTGGCTGGAGTAGAAGCAGAAGCTAAACACCCATCTTCAAGCAGGCACAGGAAGCAGAGAACGACTAGAAATCTGGAAAGACTTAAGAACTCTCTAAACCCACCCCCAGTGACGTGCTTCCTTCAGAAAGACCACATCTTCTAAGGCCTCCCAAAACAGAACCAAGAACTCAGTCAAACACCTGGGGCCTATGGGGGACATTCTCATTCAAACCATCACCCTTGATTATGTTACATTATACTAAATATTTAGAAGACATACTCCAGTTAATGAACCATTAAAAGGTTGTAAAGTAGATAACATAATTAAATTGTTTTTTGTTCATCTTTATTTTGATTATATTTATATATGTATATATATATATTTATATATATTATATGTATTTGCGGGGGGATTGTTTTTGTTTTTGTTTTGTCTTTTTGAAGCAGAGTCTCCCTGCAGCCCCAGCTGTCCTGGAACTTCCTATGTAGACCAGGCTGACCTTGAACTCACAGAGATCTGCCTGCCTCTGCCTCCCAAGTGCTGGGACTTCAGGT
>NW_008332097.1:223308-227095 GCF_000622305.1 Nannospalax galili
TGTGTGTGTGTGTATATATATATATATATATATATATATATATAATATATCAGTCTTAGGTTAGTAGGAGGAGAAAAAGGAAATAAAATGGAGACCTAGGTCCTCTTTCTCCAGGCTACAGTGGAGGTCACAGGAGCCATCTGAGTTCCAGATCAGCCAGGGCTACATAGCAAGACCTTGTCTCAGAAAAAGAAAGCTGAGGGAACACTAAAGACCTGAGTTCAGGTACAATGACCTGAGATAGAAAGATGAGTCTTAGGTTAGTAGGAGGAGAAAAAGGAAATAAAATGGAGACCTAGGTCCTCTTTCTCCAGGCTACAGTGGAGGTCACAGGAGCCATCTGAGTTCCAGATCAGCCAGGGCTACATAGCAAGACCTTGTCTCAGAAAAAGAAAGCTGAGGGAACACTAAAGACCTGAGTTCAGGTACAATGACCTGAGATAGAAAGATGACAGAGATATTTATTCTCCATGGAATTTTTAATAAGAAATATAAATTAATTTTCTGACTGAATTGGATGAAGTCTTTTTTAATTGAATTTCATTTCATTGATTGCCCCACCCCAACATGAATACACATATTCTGCTAACTTAAAGTATAAAGAAGCTTCTTTGGGAACAAAGAGATGTTTTTCATAAATAGTGCTATTTGTAACCTCTTCCAAAACAGAGTTTCCTTTGGATACAGAAATTATACAAAAATAGAAATTTTAATCTTTCCATGTTGTGTTGTAAAAATGGAAAAGAGGTTTCCGTGGCTACTTTGCATAACAAATCAGGCCTATGTAGTACAAATGTTCTCTGGCTTGACCAGCTTATACTGCCACACATCATCATGCGCAATTCTAAATGCCCACATTACCAATGTATCATCTCTGTGTGCACGAATGACAGAAATTAAAATATCTCAACATGTCCCTCAGCTGTTTCTGAGAGCTCCACAGATAACTCTCACTTGAGTGCTCAGAAACAAGTCTCCCTCCTTTCCCTGCTCAGCCCGGAGATGTGCTGTGCTGTTGATGCTGGCTGCTCGGCTATCGCCGCTGTGCTGGGTATGGCTGTCCTTCACTTGATGAGGACAAGTGGTCTCCCAAGCATAAAACATAAGCAGTCAGAATTTTTTCCATTCTCCAATGGCCATCTCTCTGCATTGCTCCTGTTTTCTCCATACAGAACCATTTCCCATAATCAGTAGATTCTACTTCCTTAGCACCTGGGGTTCACCTTCTTCCCAACAGAGCTGATGTTTCGTCAGCACAAAAGCCCCTGAAGAGAAAACTGGTCAAGAGAATAGTTTCTGCCCAGCATGAAGACTTAGCTTTCCAGTTTTCCCAAACTCCCACGTGGTTACAGAACCACCCCAAGGAAGGGTTCACCTTAAGTCATGCAAAAGAGATAGGTGGAATACCTAGTGTGTTAATGAGGTGGTGAAGGTTTCCTTCCTGGAGTCCCGGCCCTCTAATTCAGTGCTTCTGAACCAGTCCACAGACAAGTAGCTTTCCATAAGTTCTGAATTTCTGAATTCAGAAAAGCATAACCTCTCCTTTTCTTTCACTAATAATGTGGGCTACCCTGACATTTTGGGCTTCCTTACTCTTTCTGTAAAACTCCCTGCCATGCAGCTATTAGTCTGCCACATATCTGACCTCCATGCTGACTCTCAACCAGCATGGCTCCATTCTTCTCCTAAGGACAGCTGCTGAGATTTATGGCTTGCCTGCCCTAGGGACTTTTCTTTAAATTCTAATAAAATTGTCACAAAGCTTTGGTTTGAGTAGTCTTCACATTAGCGTTCTAGTATCCTTTTTGTAAATGCCTCAGTGCGTGTGTGTGTGTGTGTGTGTGTATGTGTGTGTGGTGTGTGTGTGTGTGTTTGTGTGTGTTTGTGTGCGTGCATGTGTGTGTGTCGGTGTGTACATGTATGTGTGTGCACATGTATATGGAGGTCAGAGGTCAACTTCAGATTTCTTTCTTCAAGAACCATCCAGCTTGTGTTTTTTTATTTAAAATTTTATTTATTATTTTTATTTTATGTGTATGAGTGTTCTGCCTGCATATATGTAAGTGCACCCCATGATGCTATGTCCCTGAAACCAGAAGAAGATGTCAAATCTCCAAGAGCTGGAGTTACAGAGGTTTGTTAGCTGCCGTGTGGGTGTTGCAAATTAAACCCAGGTCCTCGATACTCTTAACCACTGAGCCATCCCTCCAGACCCTCACCTTGTGTTTTGACACAGTGTCTCTCACTAGGACCTAGGACTCACCAACTGCAAAGGCTAACTTGGCAGCGACTCCAGAGGTCCACCTGTCTCTGCTTCCCAGCTCTGGGGTTAGAAGTATGCACTAGCATGCTCAGCTCATTAAAGTGGGTACTGGAGATTAAACTCAGATCCTCAAGATTGCATGGTAAGCACTTTACTGACTGAGCTATAACTCAGCTATATCTATTCCCCAAACCCAAGAATGCCTCATTTTAAGATGTTTAGAATAGCACATGATAGATGTCCTGTTCCCCTTTCCCTGATTTCCTTCTGAGCTTACATCCAGCAATATGAACATTTGATATTTCAGATGCAGCTATGCTGTGGCATGTTCTCTACATAGTTCATTCCTTCTGCTGGATTATGCTTGTGCTTCTCCCTGACCAGAAAAGCATATATTTCTCTTAAAGTATTCAAATCAAGGGGCCGAAGAGATGGCTCAGCAGTTAAGGGCACTGGCTGCTTTTGCAGAGGACCCAGGTTCAATTCCCAGCACCTACATGGCAGCTAACAACCATCAGTAATTCCAGTTGCAGGGGATCTGACAACCTCCTCTGGCCTCTGAGGGTATTGCATGGCACAGGTGCCCCAACCTACGTGCTACCAATATGCTCACACACATAAAATAAAAATAACAAATTTTTAAAAAGCCAGAATTGGTCCTATCCTATCATGTCAAATTTCGGCAAATCAGAAAATGCCTCTGTTAGCAAACAGCATGGACTAATAAGATTAAAATCTGGGCCTAAGATTTTTAAGCTATGTTTGCTTGCATCAGTCATTTAGCTGCACATTGTCCAATTTCCCAGCCTTCAAAATGAAGAAAGTATTTGTGAGCCTTAAGTGTCATAAATACCTGTAAATTCTCTTTATTGTTTACATGTAAAGAATTATGCAGAAGCCATTAGTCAGTATAGTTTACTGTTTTTTTATATTAGTCTGTTTCTGCTCCTGGATAGTGGGATCTATGAGGAAGAACATTCTACACTATTCTGTCTTTCTGGGGCCATGGAGCCTAATGGTGTGACTGGTATTTAGCAACCCCAATATCTATTTGATGAATGAATTTCTGAAAATGAATTCTCACTATTTTCATACAGACATTAGTGTACAGCAAACAAGAACTCCAAATCTCTCACCACATAGGCTCCTTTGCTGAAAGTCTTTGGCTGATCTCCAGGTGCAAATACAGCACATTTGTAAGTCAATATTTGGGGACACAAAAAAATTACACTTTGAGGATCAAGGGCTTAATAGAGGCTAGAATATTTATAAGTCTGTGATCAAATATACATAGTAAGGAAGCATCCAGTGTTTGCTCCTGACCCTCTTCTTTCAGAACTCTTATTTCCATCCCCCACATATCAAACTTGGTTACACTTTCTCCCATCCCTAAGTGCTTGATCACTGGACACATTAGTCATGACGTTTTTCTTTCTTGAGAATCTAGTGCTATCATCTGGCTTCTGCCAATCAATAACAGTCCACCACTGAATGCAGTCCAACTTCAAGCTCTACTGGTTATTA
>NW_008332097.1:227134-240247 GCF_000622305.1 Nannospalax galili
TATATATATATATATGCTTCAAAGTACCACTCAGAGTACAGAGTTATTAGCTGTTCTATTAAATGAACAAAATGAAAAGAAGTATCAACAGATATTAATTAGCTGTCTGTTACGCAGATCACTGTTTTAGAGAATTAACACCTGCTGCCTTAATTCTTACAACTCAGTTATTTTATCCCATTAATATATGATGCCCCTGACAACCACAGAGGTAAAGCAATTTATCTCAAACATAGTATTTGACATGAAAAATCATTTGGCATTATGAAATAAAGCTAACGAATTATTTTAACCTTAAAAACTAATCATGTACCCATAGTATTTGACATGAGAAATCATTTGGCCCTATGAAATAAAGCTAATTTGAATTATTTTAACCTTAAATCTGATCATGTGCCCAGGAAATTATCAAATGAGTATTTATTATTATACACACTTCAGCCTAAGTAGTGCTAGATAAAAGCAATTTGATGGGTAATGCTGAGCTAATGGCTAAATGTAAACATGGAAAATTATTTCTCAATCTCAGTGGAGTCCTGGGAGACAATCCATAAAGCCACGGCCAGTGGGCACACAAAGTTCCTCTTTTTATCTATTTCTATGAAAATAGCTGTAGAGCATATTAAGATGAAAAAATATAACTCAACCAAAAATAATTTGTGACCATGGGATTATTTTGCTAAATCCTTCTCCTTACCAGGTAGTCCCCAGGCTCCACTTAGCTCCCACATTGTCATAGAAACTTCAGGAAATTGATTCATGTTCTGCTAAATTCAAAGATGAAAGCTTTGCTGTTAAGCCCAATGATTATTAAGCTTATATTATGTGTTAATTACATTGTCTAGGTGATTCTAATGCTGAGTAGAGTCAAACCAATTTACTAGAAAACTGAATATAACATACACATTTTATGTGGACTAATGAGAATGTATAAGAACAATATTATTTACTGAAGTGCTAAGCATCACTTTAGCACCTGGATGATTGCCCAGTATAAGAGACATGCATCAGACACTAAAGAACTCTGATTAGACAGAAATGAAGCTGGCCATTGAACTAAGGGCTATGGAAATTGCTTCTCATTTCTTACAGAGCACACTGGGAAAGATTTAATAATGTTAATGACTATCATTGTTTATATATATTGCGTCTTTCAGATTTCCAAAGGGGAGAAATACAAATCTAACATCAATATTGTTTGAGAAAAAATGGAGAATGTTTTCCTCTGAAAACAAAAACATTATTAATCTTATTCTTCTATGAAACAGAAAATGTAATCTAATTCCAGTGGAATGGGCAAATGCAAGAAACTATTTGTCCCCCAACAGTACACATCTCTTTGCATAGCCCGCAGATTTGAATGCAGTGTACTACCTTTGGCCAAGTGAGGAACTAAGTTTTATATGGCCTTAATAATGCTTTACCCATATCACCCCTAAATATTAAGCTATGTGAAATCTGAACTCTTCAATATATTGCAAACTTCTAGTTAAATATTTAAGTCCTGCCAGAATGAACATGCTGGTTAGTCTTCACCTGCCTCACTCTCTGTACGTCCATTCATTTGTCACACGGGTCCCTTCCAGGAGTGTGGGGAAGACTGCTCTCCATGACCTGAATCAGTGGATTTCATTCTCTGTTGGTTTCTACCAGAGTGAGCACATAGTCTGGAGGTTTGGAGGGAACAGGATCCGGAGTCCTCCACTTCTTTCCTAATTTGACATTGCATGTCTTGCAATCTCAATATTCCAGAATTACATCTTCTGGCATTAGGTCCTCCTGGGTGGCTTCAGATTTTACAAACCTTCAGGCTGGTCTTTCCCTTCTTGTGGTGTCATGCCTGAGCAGAAATGTGACGTCCTCCTCTTCCCAGTCTCAGATATGCCAATACTTCCACTAACCACACCCACATCCTTCCTAATAATTCTTTGTCTAGCTATTCTGAGGTGATTTCTGTTTTCTTTTTTATTGTGTTTATTATTTTTATTTTGTGTGTACCAATGTATTACCTGCATGTATATGAGTGCACTCATGTCCTGCAATGCCATGGAGGTCATAATAGGGCTGTCAGCTTCCCCTGGAACTAGAGTTAAGAACAGTTCTTAGCTGCCATGTACTGGAAATCAAACCTGGGCCCTCTGCAAGACCAGTTAGTGCTTTTAACAGCTGAGCCATCTCTCCAGCTCCATGATTTCTGTTTTCTGCTATGCCCCTGACTGTTGCAGTGAGGACATGTGAATGTTAATACATCTTGTTGGTGACATTAACTAAAGATATGGCCCCTGAATCCCCTTGTCTAGTCTGACCACCCTTCTCCAGGGACATCTTCTTTGAAGGCCACTTCACAGGCACCACATTTATAACTTGTGACTTCTAACTTGAATACGTTCCTATATGCCACGCAAAATCCTTGCAGTAGACTCATTGTGAATACTTCAGTTCTATGAGGATAGCATCTGTTTATTGATAGATAGATAGATAGATAGATAGATAGATAGATAGATATAATATGAAAACATACACATGTATCCTCCCATATCTGTGGGGAATTGGTTCCAGGATACCCTTCAGGTACCAAAATCCAAAGTGCTAGGTACATTATAAAAATGTCACAGTGCTTGTTGACAGCCTGCAGATATCCTCTCTCGTACTTTAAATGACCTGAAAAGTACTTATGACACCCAACACAATAGAGATGCTATTAAATAATGACCAACCTGCAATATTTAGGAAATAATGACATGAAAATATCTGTATAAATTTGGTGCAATCACAATATTTTTCAAAAGTTTTTATCATTGTTTCAATTTCAAAAATTTTGATCCTTGAAGCTAAAATTACATACTTCATGGATATCAAAAGTTGACTGCATACATACATTCACATGGACAACAAAGACACACTTCAAGCATGATATTCTTAAATAATTTACCCAATATTCATATTTTTTTACTCAGGAGTGAATGATTTTCTTTTCTTTTTCTAATACATGTGTTTATAACATCATATACATACATGAATAATAGCTGTTGAATTTTAAGAAGTACTGGATTGTTTGTAAGAGAATACCATATAATCAGCTTGTCTTCAGTTTGGGGATATAGCTCAGTTGGTAGAGTGTTTGCCTAGCATGCACAAAGCCCTAGGTTCAATCACAGCATGCCATAAACTAGTAGTGGTAGTAGGGGCCTATAATCCTGGAATTCATAAGGTAGAGGTAGGAATGTCAGATGTCCAAGGCTATCCTCTGGCTGTATATCTAATCCATCAGTCCCTGGGTTGTCCTGTTCACAGGCTAGTTAAGCAATCTTTGCAAGCACCTCATTCTGCTAAGATCTCAATTTTCTCATCTATAAACCAAGGAGCCTGAGAGTCTTCTAGTCATCTGGCATTCACTTTCAATTCACCACCTCTGCCAACAGACCGTGTTCCCTGCTAGTTTCTTCTATTTATAATTTTTCAACTTGTGATTCCATTTACCCACTAGATTTTGAAACACATGAATCTACAACCTCTTAAGTTCTCTTTTCACATACTAGGTGCTTGGGAAATAGGTGTGAGCCTACTGAAATGATCAAATTGGTGCCAATTTCAATATTTCACCTATATAATAGTAGGATCCAGATCCTGGTTGGAGCCTGTAATGGTAGCTATAATAATCAGTGCATCTCAAAGCCATAAACAATTTTAACAGGAAAAAAGCAAGATATTGTATGAAGGAAATACTTGTCAAATGAAGTAGGACAGAAATGCTATTTGTAGATCTTGGGAAGCGCATTATCTCACATTCTTCTCAGAGAATTGCACTTAATACGCTCTTACAGCATATTCCCAGGCCTCACGGTTGTCTTCTATTGGCTTTATACAGAGTGCAAGACTTTGATGAGCAAGTTCTAGACCTGAAGCCCCTATCTACTGCTCTAAATTCTAAGACTATGGAATGAGAACGTGATAGCATTTTAAATCGAATTCCTCTTCTGGGAAAACAGGAGGACATCAAAGACAAACTCTATGGAATGGCCAAACATCTTAATGAATAGTCCACTTTACTAAAGTATATAGCATCTACAAAACTCATTGAACATGATTAAATTTGAATATTGCTATTACCTTTGGTAAATTCATCTTTAGAAAACTTCTGCTTGTCATGTTTTTTAAGGATAATGCTAAAAATATGAGATAATTACTGCTTTTGTAAGGACAACTACAGGTTATTAATAATGCTATTTATCCAAGGTATCCTGAATGTTTACAAAATTACCTGGAGTTAGAATCAGTTAATATCACTCATATTAAGAGAAGAAAGAATCTTTGCCAAAGTTTAACTATGGAAAATACTATTTTAAAACAAATGAAGTAGTACTAAATAGTTCAGCATTGAAATTTGAATTCTGAATCTCAATAAGATTTCCTACAACTTGGACCGGGAGTGATGGCTCACACTTTTAATTCCATCTCTCAGGAGGCAGAGAGGCAGGCAGATGTCTGTGAATTCAAGGCCAGCCTGCTCCACATAGCTAGTTCCAGACCAACCAGTGCTACATGGTGAGATCCTGCCTCAAAATAACGTAATAAAGTAAATAAATAAATAAATAAATCTAAAAGTCACAACAATCTGAGTGTTCAGAGAGTCTAGAGCACATCTCTGCAGTCCAGCATAGCTGTCATTAGCAATGAGACACACCTGCAGCAAACATGCATGGGTGCTTTAAGGTACAGCCAAACCATGTTTCCCTGTTCTTGAATCTCACTGTCTTGACGACTCTACAAAGTAAAGTTCTATAATATGTGCATTTTATTCATGAAGAAACTGAAGCCTAAGATGGTTAACTAACTTAGGCACAGCCCAGCTGATTAGAGTTGAAATAGGTCATAAGGCAGTGGAAACCAAAGTTAACACTAAGAAAAGAAGATCAATGACTTGAATGACTGAACAATTGAAGGTACCAGGAGAGAAACCTGTGCGTGCTGCTTCAGTTTGCCTGCACATCTAAGAAGTCATTTATTCAAACTTCTCAGAGGCTGAACAGTCAAGCGATAGCAAATGCTCAGTGCAGTAAAACTGCTGTTAGTTGTTCTGCTGCCAAAACACATATGAATAAACCGTATGTGGCAGCTGTACTCACGTCAACAAGAACTCACATACCAAGCTGGCAGCAAGAGTTTAAGGTGGGCCTGTGTTAGCCCAGGTTAACCCCACTGGTGCTAACTGGAGTTAAACAGGTTACTTTGCTTATCTGTACATTCCCCTGGGTTATTAATTTATTATTGGGGTAACACAATTAAATGACTCACGATTGTACTCCCATTCCTTTTATGAATGATACTGTTCAATCATAATTGGATAATTCAATGATGTGGAATTATTTCCTCATTCTTTCAGTAAACGCTTTACACGTTTGTAGGTTTGCTGTAAGATTTTCTTGTTTAGATATCCTGCATATTACTCGCCCGCTTAATGGCCACTTTGGGGTGAATGGTCAATCCATAAGCCAAAATCTGAATTAAATAAGCTTTTTACTTTGTATGTCAATCATTGCCTAAAACTTTGAAGTCAGTAGGCTTAAGATAAAAATCATCAGAAAAACATGCAAGATAAAATATTTTCTTTTGCAGATAATGCAAGATTGAAGAAAAATTAAAATAAATTTTAAAAATTAATTTAAATAATTAACATAAAAAGATAACAGGATTTACAGGAACCTAAGATTGTCATTATGCACAGAAATCACAAAATCTAGGGTTGCTATATCTTATTTTTCTACTGGTTTCACTACAGGACGAAAGTCATGAAGTGAGCTCACCAAGGTCACATTAAGAAAGAGTTGCAGAACTTGCATGTAGGTCTGATGCAAAGTCCTCTCCCAGCCTCATTACCCAAACTGTAATATGAAGATGTTAGCACTGGCATCACTACTAAAGATGTTAGAAAAGAAGATTTGCAGTCTCTGCCCAAATTTACTGACTCAAATCCACATTTTACAAGATCCTAGGGAGACTTGGATCACAGTCAATTTTGAGAAGTACCGGTCTGTAGCATACTGCTAATTTTCTTAACTATCCACTGGCAAAGTAACTCAGCCTTTGTCATATGGACTAGTTAGAACTTAAATGAAATCTAGGGGAACTGAAGAAATTGTTTTAAACCTGTGCTGTGTAATTTCAAATATATCTTTTGATTATTAGGCAAACTTCTTTAGAAATAATGCACACTTTGTGATTATAATTATATCTATATTTATCTATATTTATAAACATATGCCTAAGTTAATATATGTCTTAGATACCTATTGAATTGCCCCTCCCTTCATCCCCAGGACTTTAGAGGAAACAGCAGAGTTCCTCAGCCTAGTTAAAGCGAACTTCTGTACCAGGTATCACTAGAAGCACACCAGCGCCACCTGCCGAAGCTCCTCCAGAAAAGCTAGTGAAGTGTTTTGCACTTGGCTTTCTGCCCTCAAGGTAGTTTCAATATAATTTCATTGCTGAGCATTCATGTTTTCCCAGTCCATTCTCTCTCCCACTGAGAGTAATTCCAGCAACATTTTTTCTCATGTCCATGATGTCCTAGAAGAGTACCTTCTTCTTAGCTCACTATAACCTCAGGGAAAAAATTTTAAAACCAGCTTCAACATAACGTAGCTTGTACCTATGGTTCATTAGCATGTCCCTCTGACAGAAAAGATTTTTGAAAGTTTTTTTGTAGGATGTCACACAATATTTCAGAGGTGAAACATTCCCTTAATGAGACTTCTTTTATATGCTGGAATTAGTCATTACCAATAAAAAAAAAAACACAATGAAAAATATTATCCTTGCTATCATTTGAAAATATTGAGGGTTTTTGGAGGAAATTTTAATGTCTTCCAGGTCCTTTCAACAGGTTTTGTTTTGCTAATGCACTTGGAGTTGGCTTTAGTTTCTGGGGATTTCTAAATAGTTGGTATCTGTTTGCGACCAGTGACTTTTTTTAATAGTGTGGGAAAAATGCAGTAAGTTTTCTGAATGTAAATCAGAATTCAGAAGATATATATTTGAGGTGATCCCTCCATATAGCATTTTTATTGTCAGCCACTATGAAATGTTCAATTTTATGTTAGTTATATTAGTTCAATATTAGTCAATTTTCAAGGGTTGAGCTGAAAGCAAAAGTCTAATTCCTCAAAATAGTTCACACCTTCAAATCTGAAGGTGCTGATTTAGTATGTTAAGAGATGGCTAAACATTAAAACTTCTTAAGAGAGAAGAAAAATCAAACAGGGTGAGACAAGTCTTTAATCCCAGCACTCTGGAGGCAGAGACAGGGAGATCTCTATGAGTTCAAGGCCAGACTGGTCTATATAGTGAGTTCCAGGCCAGCTAGGGCTACATAGTGAGGACACACACACCCCAAATAAAGAAAGCAAAGGGAAATTGTCTTTGAAAAGTGTCTCAGATTAGAATTTACATAAAATTATTTCCATTTTACTCTTCATACTGCATTTGATTACAATAATTAAAGAAAACAGGTATATATTCAGAGTTTGATTAATTTCTAATTAATTTCTGCTACCATCTACTCTCTGATTGAGATTGCTTTGCTTTGCTTTGCATTAGCAGAAAAAGGTGCACCACCCAGAGTTAAATAGTTCTGAAAGACTTTGACTACTGGAAGAAGGAAAAGAGATTGAATTCCACTCTGCTGAAGTCAAAGGCCTGAGGACCCTAGTGGAAAAAGTAGTCCAGATTAAGTGGGAAATTAATAAATCTGATTATGTCCTCTTGTCAGGTAGCTAGACAGGCATTATCGGGGTAGAGTTCATTGGGGATTGACCTCTCCCTCATAGTCATCCTTAGAATGTGTTGCTCAGGGCTTCCATGTACCTAGTGACACTAGAAGGGAAAACTGCCCCTCCTTATGCCACCTGATCAAAAGTATGGGATACCTCCGGGCTCTGGGTACAGAGGTGACATTCTGATCTGCTCCAAAGATTAGAAAATAACATGCTATTTGTCTTCTCCCTTAAGAGTTAATTACTCCAGCTGGGCCTACTGTTAACCAACTGGCAGGAGACCACCACACAGGGAAGCAAGGTCAGTACCCACAGACAGGAGGAAACCTGTGTAAATTTAGTCAAGTAAAAGGGGTTCCGTCTGACTATACCAACATCCGATTATTATATCAGAAGTAGATGAATAATCTTTTAATAGAATTGCCATTTTTTGAATTCACACAATGTAAATATAAAATCTATAGTCTATATTTTCTTTCCTAGTTCATAAGAAGTTTCTAAATATAACTTATAAAGAGGAAATCTTAACTGATAGCTTTAGTAAAACAACTGAATAGTCCCTAAATAAGATGATAGTGAAAGGTAACGCTCATTTGAATATGTGAATTTTTCTAGGTTATAATTTTTTTTTTTTTTTAAGTCTTGATAAAATTGATAAATAGAAAGTTAATTACTTCCATAATTACAATATTTTTACCTAGTTGGAAATATTATCTCGGAACGCGAAACATTTCCATTGCTAGATGTATTTTTTTTTTTTTTTAAAGACTTCTGCTACCACAGTGTTGAAGCGGTAACTCCATCCTCTCTAAATGAATGTTTCTCTCCAGGGGATCCGACAACCCTTTTCTGACTTCTGTGGGCATTACGAGACATGGATGCCCTTACACACAGGCTATAGACTGATACACATAAAATTTTTTTAAATGATAAATAAAAAACAGGGCATGAAAAGGGGAGATAGATGTTTATTGTCTTGATTGTAGTGATGGGTTCATAGGTATATACATCTCACCAAACTCATCAAATTATATATATTAATTATGTACTCCTATTGAATAGCAATTCCATAGTGATAAAACTATTAAGACATCAAAAGAGAGGACAGACAGACAGAAAAGCAAACTTAAAACAGTGCCAAGGGAGATATTGGTAATTCTCCAGGCCAAAGAACTAATTAGCTTTGCCTTTTGTATTGGAGATAATATATCAAATATCATTGACACAATCTTAATTATGTTCAGAAGATAAATTCAGTGTCATAAAACCATTACAAAACAATCATTGCATGTCAGTGACATACAACAATCATACTTGAAGTTTCAGTTTCTGTACTGGGTACATTAGAGTGACACAAAAATTTTTTCTCACTTTCTTGTGAGATTAGTGGGCAAACTCAAGTATATCTTTCTCAGAAGAGTCATAGAAGCAAGGAAGACTACAGAAACACACAAACTCTCTTGAGAATTGGGCATAACATTACCTCCACCTAGCACTGACCAAAGACAGCCACATGAGCGAGCCCAGCATCAGATGGGGAGGACACAGAAAGACATGTGGCAAAGATCAGGAATACAAACAAGAAGAGAAGGAGAACCAGTGATACTGATGTAGCCTATCTCAGTTTGCATCATTAAATATTAACTGAAAACCTGATATACTCTAAACAGGCTTCTTTCTCTCAGAGAAAGTACAGTCTGAGAGCAATCTGTTTGAGCAAGTTCAAAAGTTTCTAAAGAAAATATTTACACTGTATATTAAAGAACAGACAGCATATGTGGAGTGAGACTAGGGCAAAATGTCCTTGCTGGGGAAATGACAGACAGAAGGCAGGATGTGAAAAAGTACAGTGCATATTGAGGAAGGTTGGATGAATGAGCAATGTGTGCTTGGAAAGGAACGATACATGGTGCTTTGGGGAGAAAACACACTTTCAGAATCATTTTCTAAACCTTTGCCCTCATCTCCTTAAATGTCAACATTCTTCAGGATTCAGTATTTCCTTCCGCTCTCTTTTTCATGGTGATTGACCTGATTTCATCATGCAAATTTAAGCAAATAACTCACAAAGCTTCAGCTCTCTACATCATAGCAGTTCTCTTTATATCCAGGAATACTAGTTCCCACTGGTTTCTAAATATCTTTAGCTGAATATTATAGAAATATTTCAAAGATTAATATCCTTTTTCATTATCCCTACCCTTAACACTTTTTGCCTTGTATTCTTTCTTATAGTAATCAGCACTAGTCTGTCCCTTAGTCAACAGCTAGATTTCCTAACTCCCTCCTTTCTAACCCAACTATATATAATTTTTAAATCACGTAATTCTGCCTCATAAATATTCCACACATCTACTTCCTTATAGATATATTTTCACATCATAACCTTAGCCATCAACATTTCCTATTTGCACTGTTAAAAAACTCTCCAAACTAGTCTCTGATCTCCAATCCTATGATTGCCAGAGTGATGCATCAAAACTGCATAATTGGATACTACCATCCTTCAACTCAAATAATCTTAAATATATTTCATCATAGGATCTCTTATTTGAACATTTAGTTATTTCAAAATGCATTTTGAACACCAATTACACAATATGACATATTTAATAGCATAAAAGCACCATTAAGAAATGCAATGAAGGGTGATGAGTATCAGGATAAAGAGCAGCCAGGTGTGAAATGTCTATTTCAGGCTCCAATTAGGAAAATAACACTGTAAGGCATGACAGTGACCCATGCTAAGGCTAGTAGCAATGAAGATAGGATTAAAATACTTTGAGATCTAATAGAAATTCAGAGAATTTGAGGTAGAAATCATAGGTTTGAAGTATGGAGTTGGTATGAGAAATTAAAGAAAGCAGAAGCAAGGATGGTTTGTTGCTTGCCTCCAACTTTAGAATGAATGGAGCTGCCACAGCTTAGTGAACACTTGGAAAACGTGTTGAGATTGGACCTCTGGTTTTTCCTTTGTTGAGCTTGACACCTCAAGGGTAAACATGAACACAAGCATAGAGGGGGCTCATTCAGCCCCGATTCTAGCTGAGGAGCTATTGGCAATTGATGTCTGTGGGAGGTCAGTTCTCTTCAGAGTCCTGACCAGTGATAAGTGGCTTATGCTCCAGTGGATCATCTTACCATCCATACACCTTTGGGCAATACTAATTGAACTCAGTGTGCTATTTAACAAAATAAGGAGACATGGAATTGGGAGGGATTTGTGGATCCTGGAAGAGTTGCCAGAGGAACTGAGGGTAAATGTATTGTATACATGTGTGATATTACCAAAGGATAATTAGAAAACATGAAATAACTTCATAAAAGGGAAATCATAAACTAGTACAATGATAAATGAACTATGAGAATTCAGTATCACTTAGGTAATTCAACTAACGTAAATTTAAAATGTAAGCTTCTTTAGATAGGTGAAAGGCTTGATTCCCTTTCTTGTTCATTTATTTCTTATGAGCCAGTAGGATGAGGATCACTCCATTGGCCTATTATCACTGAAATGTCAACGCTCACATTGTAACCTTGTAGGAATTTTTAGTTGAGTCATTTGTCTTTGAAGCCTTTATAATAATATGTTTACAATTGAGCACGAAGAATTTTTACCAGTTCCTTCTAAGTATACATTGTGTCATGTTTTCACAAGTTTAAGCAATAGTTTAACAAACATTTATTAAATATCTCCTATGCCCAAGTTCTATTGTTTCTACATTAGTTGCTCTGTGAATCTTGCTGCTGAAAGATAATAGGAGGACTGTAGGAAGAGGGAGACGCCACTGGTCTCTTTACCCGGGAGTTGGGGAAAGGAGAGTGACAGAATCAAGTAGACCCTCAGTGTGCGGCACTTCCGATCCCTTCATTCCGTGTCAGGAACTACTTTGCAGAGATTTGATTTTATTTGCTTTCTTTGTTTGTCTGGATTTTTTTTCTTAATAGCATCCAGATAAGCATAACTGGAGACCTGTTTCTAACACAGTGAAACAAAGAAAGGGGAGTTCATTGCAGAAAACCTTGCCCTGGGTTCTCACATCCAAAGTGGGTGGACTCTAGTCATAAATGTAGACGTACATTCCTTTCTTAGACACAGAAGGTCTTCAGAGAAACCATTTTAGGGCTTTTTAGCTTCATAGTTATTCTTAATAAAAACCGATCTCAAGACATTTCTGCATTCCTAATGCCCTCCCACCTTTATTTAACCTTCACCAGAAGGCATAATCTCACTTTAAGCTTCGAAGTGGTTCCAGAAAAATCTTTTCTTGGAGGTTTAGTTTTCATCTGATTACCTTCATGGTGGAAATTTTGAGTGAGGCCCAGTAGGAAGTGGCCAGGCCATTTGGAGGTGCTGTCTCAGAAGAGATTAAGGTAGTTCTCTTGAAAGGTTGATTCTAAAGGAACAAGACCAGTTTCCCTGCCCCAGTGTTGCCTGTGATATCTGTGAGCCAAGCAAACTACCACTAGGATGCTGACTGCCATGTGGTGATGGAGTGGTCCAGCTTATACACAGGCTAAGAACACAGGCCAGCCTATGCTTGGATTCCAGCCTCCAATACTGAGAGCTAAACAAACCTGTTTTCTTTACATTTATACCCAGCCTCAGGTATTTTTTTGCAATAGAAACAAAATTTTAAAAGTATACTAATACACTCTCTGATTGAACACATGTATATTTTTAAATGTTCATTTTAGGTCTTTATTTATAAATTATTTATTTAAATCCAACAAACACAGAGATGTTCATTTTTCCCTTATTCATACATATTTCTGTTAAGATGCATGTATAGTTTTGGGTATGATGTATTCTGGCTTGATTTAGAATCTCCTGATCATAACCGTAAGGTAGAGTGAATAAAGATGATATTTGTCTGATCTTTTTCTCCCTTTCCTTTTATACTAGTTGTCAAAATAGTTATGGAGTTTAAGGCAAAAATTCTATAAAATTAAATCAAACAGAAATTGGAAATAAATATTGAGAACTAAGAAATATTCTATGTATTGTCAATACACGTATCTATGATTATCACTAAATAGTTTTAAACAGAACAAAAACCCCTTCACATGTTTTGTAACAATAAAGGCTTGTAATGGTTGCTCAAATCTAGCAAATATTTTTGAGGCCAATCATGACTTTCCTGGTAGCAAATAAAGACTACATGTAAAAGTTTCATGTCATTGCTCTCAGAGTTTGTATTTTGAATTTGTTATAATAATTAAAACCTATCGTATCAAATAAAATAATGAAAATTTACTCATTTTTTGTCTTTCTCATATATGTGAGAAATATATATTTCTTTCTTATATATATATGTCTTTCTTTCTATATATATGTCTT
>NW_008332097.1:240287-246814 GCF_000622305.1 Nannospalax galili
GTGTGTAAGAAATAGCATTATTCCAGCTGTGAGATTGTTAATTTTTAGAAATACCTTTTCTTTTATAGACCACATAGACAAAATTATATTCAAAATTTTAACAAAATTAGCAGGCTTCTGTTTTGTTTTTCTTGTTGCCAAAATCAGTCAAGTGACATAAGGAATGTACAAACTTGTTAGAGAAACAGCGTTGTTGGGATAAGCCACAGTATGACTACACCCTTATTAAAAGCAGACATTTGGAAACACATCAACATATACACATGATAGATAATGTGTAAACACAGGAAGAACACCTGAATTTACTCTTGGCGATTTCAGAATGGGCAACACATTGTATTTATTCTGCTTGTCCTGCTGTGTCAACTGTCTCAAAAGAAACTTGTTTTCATTCTGTGTGCTCCGGGCTTTGTACCTCCTGACTGTCTTCATTCACCTTCCATATCACCAGGAACCATTTGCTTTTTGCTTCCTTGAAATAATTATTCTCACCACCAAAAAGAATATATATTGAGGGTAATGAAAATGCTAGTTTCATTTAACCATCCCACAGTATATTAAATCATAACATCATTTTGTGCCTTGAAAATACATACAATTATAATTTGGCAGTTTACAATTAAAAGTAAAAGTTTAAAAAATAATAAGGGGTTACAATTCTAAGTAGAATTAAAAATTGCTTAGTTGATGTGCCTATTGAATAGCATATGATTTTGGTTCTTTTATTTCTTCAACAACCCATTATCTGAATTGTAAATATAGTATTGATTTAAAAAACAAGTGAGCAAAATGATTACATTAAAGCTGTTTATAATTTTGAAAAAAGAATAAAACAAATTCTGAGAATGAATCCTATGTGAGCTGCAGAATGACTGAGGTTTTCAGAAGCAGCAAAGCAGGGAGTAGTCTCTCACCCCTCTTGGAGAGAGTCAACATTGACAAAACCTTGATTAGGAACTTCTGGCTTGCAGAACTGAGAGACGATTGATTTCTCATTCAGTCCTATAGTATAAGAAGCTAATAAAAAGCCTTTTATTTTACACTTTGTATAAAATAAAAATGTTTCTTCAAGATAGTATATTGTGGCCATTTAAGTAAAAGGAGAAACAAATATTATGTCTTGAAATGCATCATAGAAGAAATCAATCACACTACATTTACCACTAGCCTGGAACCCATTATGTAGACCAGGTTAACATTGAACTCACAGAGATCAACCTGCCTCTGCTCCCTAGGTGCTAGAATTAAAGGCGGCTGCCACAATAGCCAGCATGGATTTTCGTTCTTTTGATATTTTAATATAAATTGTACCCAATAGCCTGAATCTCCGGGCTTTTTAATCACATTCAAGCACATGCTCATGAATCTATTTTAACTGATAGAGACTCAGACTTCATCCCGTGAAAGTGATGGAAGTGAATGGTTTGACAGTGAGAACAGTTTTGCCAACATTTTTAACAGCTGATGCTTCTAAACATTGTGTGAACTAACTTTGTAGTTACAAGACTTCATAAAATTACATTAAAACATTTTATAAGTATTTGGTCAAAAAATGCATTTCTAATGCATGATGGAATAAACTGCCGAAATGATTTGTCCATCTCTGGTTATATTTGGTTAAATAAGCCACCTTCAAGTACAAAAACAGTAATTTCTCATTTCATTTCATAATTTGGCAAATTTTAAATGTTTGCTTCCTTTATTTTTGTCATATGCGGATCCAAGGAGAAGTAAACTATTTGCCATTCCTTGTGAGATGCTGGATAAGCCAGCAGCCACATGGCAGCTAGCAAACATCTGTAATTCCAGTTTCAGGGGAATCCAATGCCTTCTTCTGACCTCTGTGGGTATGCAAAACATGGTGTACTTACACACATGCAGACAGCACACTCACATACATAAAATAAAAGTATTAAAAATGGAATGTTAAAAAAAGCAAATAGAATTTAGGTGAAAGACCATGCATATTAATTCCTGGTAGTGTATTTATAGTATTTCATGTGGTTTGTTTTATTTTTACCCATATAACTATCATTTCTGAAAGAAAATGTTGCTTTTGCATGTGCAAGGACGTATTAGACATCAAAATAAGCATGGTATGTTACACGACTAGGATGAGATGACAAAATACCGTAGAATGGATGCATTAAGCAACAGAAATGTGTTTTCTCATAGATCTAGAAGACCAAGGTCAAGGTATCAGCAACTTCAACATCAATTATCAAAGCATTCTGTCCACATGTTAACACACACACACACACACACACAAAACACACATGCACGTACATGAGTGTGCACATAAAGACAGGTGCATCTCTGATATCTTTATTTTTACTATAAATCCATCACTCCTAAATCTTAGGGCCTATTCTTAAAAACTCATTTAACCTTACTTACCTTTCTGTGCCTCAGTATTCAAATACAATCATTGGGAGTTAGAGCTTTCAGTATAAAATCCAGAGACAGGACATAATTCAATAAATAATCTATGAAAATTTAAGAATAAGTGAAAACAATAAAAACAAATACAAAATAAAATAGACAACAACTGCATTCACTTCTATTCTGAAAATTTAATATTTATTAATGTATTTACTCTTTCAACAAGTCTTTGAACTAAATACTGCTATCACTATATTACAAATAAGATAACTGAGGCACAGAAATCTTAACTTTCCCAAATTTACCCTGATAATAAGTGTGGCACTGCTAAGGGCTGGGGGTGGGGGGTGGCAGAGATCATACACCACACTCTGGATACAGTCTTCAATGAATTTAGTAAAATCCCAATTAGTATGACATAACTGACGGATCACTGAATCCCCACTTGTTTCTTGGCCTTATGAAGAGAAAGACAGTCAGTACAAACTATTGTTTCTTCATGAGGCTAATTGTCTGTTATGCAAAACCCTTCTCATTCATCTGATTGAATTATAAGAACGTTGAGTCTTTCCAGAAAGATTATCAGCTGTAAGGTGCTTTGTATGCCTGGCATTGGCTCAGCTAATGTGCATACAGAGCAGATATATTTGCTTGTTGAAGACACTGTTTTTCTCACAAGAAAGGCTGGCATCAGCATTCCTTATTCAGGAACAGGAAAATGGAATCATAGGGAAATTGGAGCTATGGAGTACACCACATAATCGAATTGTTTTGAATCTATGGTGTCTAAATGGCTTGTTAATTCACTCATTTGAATAATTCATCAAACATAGTATGAACATTATAATAAGGCATTTGAAGGTATAATGTAAATGTGTAAATGGAAAACAATGTGAGTGGAAAATGGTAGTGTCCTGCAGATCAGATAATGCACTTCAGTTGTTTTCCAGAACTTAACCTATTCTGAAATTTTAGCAAATAAAAAGTTTCAGCAAATAATTGTATAAAGCAAAATGTTATCCTGAAAAGTCACTGGCACCATTTTCTCCAGGAATGGGTTCTTAACATTAAGCTGTGACAGAGAAGGCAGTGAAATATGTTTCCTTCTTCCCAACCATCTGTGCCATTCATTTGGGATTTCAATCAAAACCAAAACACAAAATCTTGGCTCTTGTTTGTTTAAAATATAAACTTCAAATCGATCAGCCCAAACATCATTTATTATAAAGCTGCCCCATTTGCTTTACTAAAAAATATTTTAAGAAGATATTTTTTATAAAATTTATGAGATGAATGTTACTTATTACATTTAATAGTTCTTTTCATTTGTTTAACTTTTGTTTTACATTTTAACAGCCATATTCCACTTATCACAATTATATAACAATATATCCTTCAACAGTAATATAAGAAAGTTGCATTTCTAAGCAAATTGGATTAAAATGTAAGTTGACTTTGAAAATAAGATTTATGTTTTATATCAATTTCTGTCTGCTAGATTATAAGGTATTGGGATTAGGAATTATCTATTGCAAGTATTTTATACCTAGAACTGTATATGCATTGACAATGATCCAGTAAATATGCACAACATAAATTAGCCTTAGGTTCTATTACTAATTTTGCACCATACTAATTAGTGAATTTATAAGGTAGTTATAAGTTTCTTTTTTTAACTTGGCAAGTCAGATTTTTTTTTCAAAAGGGTGACTCTTACATTGTCAGTCAGAGCCAGGAAGAACACACAGGACCCAGAAGCTTGGTGGATTTTATATCTAATGCAAGGGAACTGTGTCTTTTCAACATTGGCTGGGGTCTGGCACAAAGGGAAAAGAACTCCATCGTGCAAGTTTCTTAAATCAATAAAAGGAATACAAATATTGGATAGAAAATCAAAACTAGAAAATATACATATGTAATTTATGAAGGAAAAGAAGAATATACATAATAAGGATCATCACAGCTTCACCCTCAAGGAAAGAAAAGGGAAATCATCTAGACAAGTGACATATGGTTTTCATGCTTCATTGAGAAAATGTTCTCAATTTCGGAGAAAACTATTTCCAAGAGAAATTTTTAAATAGCATACAAAGTAATAGGTTTCCGTACAGCATTTTCATACAGGCTTAGTTTTGGTTGATTCCATTACTGGTTACTCTCCCCTGTCTCCTTGCTTCCCCTTCTCTGCATCAACTCCCAGTGTGCCTCTTTTCCACTTTCCAGGAGAGTTCTTTAAAAACTGTGAGGATGTCCAAGTCAGAACTGAAAAGGCCTTTGGTTCACAGGTGGGTGTATTCTTGTGCTCTCATGGGGACATTTTTCTGTGTATTCCTGATGTGTCCTCCTCTATCATTAAAGACCTATTATTTTGGTCTTAGGGTGCCACTCATTTTTTACTGATTTTTTCTGATTTTCATACAATATAATTTCATGGTTTTTAGATTCTCTCCCCTATCCACACTTCCCCTTATTGCCCACCACTCAATTTAATTACTCTATTTTATGTTTTATATATAATCTTATGCATTACTCTCTATATAATAAGACCTACATAGTCAAATTTATGTCCTCAAATGTCCTTCAGTGTCAGTCCATTCACTGGAGCCTGTTTGGCCTACCAAAAATCCTATCCTTGAAAGAAAACATCTCTCCCCATCCAAGATGCCAAAAGTTCCCTGGGTTGCATTGGGGTATCTTATTCACTTCACCTTGGCTATGCTGGAATTTTGTCTGGTTTGAGGTTCCATAGAACTTGTACATGCTGTTACTATTGCTATGAGTCTGGATGAGAAACTGAACAGCTGTCTAGAAACTCTGTTTTCATGCGATCATCTACTGCCTCTGGTTCTTACGATCATTCTGGCCCTTCTTCTCCAATAATCCCTGAGCTTGATATAGGTGTGCTTTCCAGGGATAAGCACTCTGCAGGCTTTTGCTCTCTATACCTAGGCCAGTTGTAGATGTCTGTGTAAGTCGCCATCTACTGCACAAGGAAATTTCCCTGGTGAAAGCTGAGAGATGCCATGAGTCTATTGGTATAATAATAGGTCATTGGAAGTCAGTTTAATATGATAACTATTAAGTAGAAAACTAATATTGGGCTCTCCTGTATGTCCTATAACATATCTAGCCTCAGGTTCCTAAACCAGATAGTGTCAGATATGGGCTACATACTATGAAGTAGGCCTTCAATCCAATTATGGAGTGGTTGTTTATTCACATAATATTCATGCCACTATTGCACTGGTGAGCATATCTTACCAGGCCAGTTGTTGTAGTTTACAGGATTCACAGCTGGGTGATACTGTTGATCTTTTTTTTTCTTCCGGCAGCATGAGTAACACCTTCCAGCACTATAAAAGCCAGCCAGTAGAGATGAGGCTCTGGAATCAGCACTAGCTTGATTTTTCCTTATCAGTTCTACAGCTCACGTATGTGTGTCTTCAGCAATAGGGTCTTACCATCAGTTCTGGTGCGCATCCAAGAGCAGGGGCAATGGCCAGTATTGCTCCAGGGTCTATGGAACACCTGGTCAACAGCTTCTACAGAGGTAGTCCATTCCTGGTATTGGGATTTTATTTATTAGGGGATGTCCATCAACTGATAATAAAGGTGTGGCACATATACACAATGAAGTATTATTCAGCTCTTTTTTAAACAAATGTGAAATTTTCAGGTAAATGGATTGAAATGGAAGCAATCATCCTGAATCAGGTTACCCAGACCCAGAATGAGTGCATATTCACTCTCATAACTAGCTTTTAAATCTTAGCTATACGTGTTGTCTTTTGCCTTACACAAAAGTCAACTCCAAATGGATCAAAGACCTCAATGTGAAACTGAAAGCCCTGAAACTGTTAAAAGAAAATATTGGCAGTAACTTACAAGATATAGGTGTAGCAACGGATTTTCTAAATCAGACAGAAGTTGCTCAGGAATTAAGACTAGCAATCAATAAGTGGGACCTCATTAAACTAAAAATCTTCTGTACAGCAAAAGAAACAATCAAAAAAGTGAAGAAAAAACTCACAGAATAGGAAAAAATCTTCACCAGTGACACATCTGACAGAGGTTCAACATCCAGAATATATAAAGAACTCAAAAAACAAAGACTCAAGAACCAAATGACTCAATTAAAAGATGGG
>NW_008332097.1:247128-257824 GCF_000622305.1 Nannospalax galili
AAGACATATGTTCTTCCTCATATGTGGATCCTAGTACCAAATCCTTTCAAATTCCACGCCCTTTTGATAGGATGATGCTGTATGGCAGTCTCTTCTGCATGAAATAACTACCATCATCACTGCCCCCGCCTGCGGGGACCCTGTACAGGTAAGGCTCGAGGGGGACCACTCCCTGAAAGGAAAAACAGGCGAGAAAGAAGAGACGGAGCCCAAGCAAGTCCACTTGTCAAGGGCCACTTTATTGAACTGCAAGCTTTCCTTATATACAGTTTGTATTTAGAAGGGCTTAAGGGAGTTGGTCAAAAAGGTTACAGCATTCTTATGGGTATGGGAGGGGGACTGAGCAATTCAGTAACGTGACTGACTGCCAGGTGTTCCAAGAGATTACTGCATGACTCATTTTTTCGAGAACTGTTTGCAAGAGGAAGAGAAAGATAACCTTGCCATAAATTCTTTCTCAAGGTTACTTGTGCAAGCAGAATTTCCTGCTTAAGGCAACTGTTTGTAGAGCTATTTTATATTTTTTGGTAATGATTGTTGTTTCTCCAGCTCCCGACACATCACGACTTCAGCTGAGCCTGATCACCAAACATAGTCACAATTGGGCTTGTTGACGGTTGTGCTCATTCATTAAAGGACTGCCAAGCAGGGTCACTGGACCCTCATCTGAGTATCCAGCCAGTCTTCCAAGCCAACTAGTCCAGACTTGGAAGACAAAAGAAAAATGAGGAAGAACCCAATAGAGGGATGCTTTTGGAAGCCCTTGTCAAGAAATTCCAATGGACTCTCATATAACATTTGAAAATTGCCCTGTTCTGACTTTTTTCTAGTTCCCTGTCTAGAATTTGTAATGCTAATTACTCTTTTTCCTTAGAGACAAGAGTTATGCAATTTGGGAGTCTTTTAGATAGACCCACTGAAGGGATACTCCAATTGCTTCACCCTGGCATCCCTATTCCCTATTGGCAATTAAGGTAACCCCTTCAAAGGATGGCGTGATAAGAATAGGACGTAGGAATTGGCTAGGCAGTTAGGGTAAAAAGACCCCAAAGTAATGTATCCTGTTTCTGGGCTGAAAGTCAAAATGTCCTTGCGCCTGTTAGCAACACACTCTTTTCCAAAGGCCAAAAATGTCAAAATATCAAAAGTATTTGGGAGCTTGTATCTAATCCTTAAAAGATTTTAGGGTGGGGGCTGGAGAGATTGCTCAGTGGTTAAGAACTCTGGTTGTTCTTGCAGAAGACCCGGGTTTCAATCCCAGCACCCACATGGCAGCTAACAACTGTCCGCAACTCCAGTCTCAGGGGATCTGACAGCCTCTTCAGACCTCCATGGGCATTGCATGACAGGGGTGCACTTACCTACATGCAGGCAATACACGCATACAAATAAAATAAAAATAATAAAGGAAATTTTTTTAAAAAGATTTTAAGGTTGCCTCTTCAGAGGGGGAAATGTTGGAGGGGAAGGAGTGGGTATGGATTTGATCAAAACACCTTATATGCATGTATGAAAGTCTCAATAAAGTTTTTGTAAAAGTTAAAAAAAATAAACAAAGGCTATTTTTTTAAAAAAAAGAAAATTAGGAAATAGAGATGAGGTTTTGGAGTCAGAAAAAAAAAGTTTCGATTTGAAAATCCAGAGAGATCAAGAAAGCAATAAACTGCCGTGAGTGGGGGAGAGGTGGTTTCCTAAGAGGGGTGGTAGAATGCAGTGATCTGAAGGGAGACAGGAGAACATTAGATTAGGAAGGGTTAAATAAGATAGGGAATAGGAGGGCAGGGAAGAGGAGGGAGTAAGAGAGCATTAATAAATACTAAGGGCCTTTAGAAAAAGCCTTATGGAAACCTACCACTAAGCTACCTAACATATGCATATACATCATAAAAAAGAGATTTAAAAGAGTTTTCCTATAACAGGGAACACTGGCCCTTTTAGGGTACCACTCTTATAAACTCTCTTGACTGTAATTAGTTCTCTAAAGGCCTTGTTTCAAAATATAGTCATCTTCTAAGGTACTTAATGTTAAGAATACAACATGAATAGGGGAATAATTCAGTCATAGCCATGAGCACATGTGTATTGTATGATGAAGCCAGCAATGTTTACTTTACTCTTCTGTGTGACATGATAGTCTCTGTTCTACATTTTGCTTTACATGTATATATCAAACAGGAAGCCTTCATTGTGGCACACCCCTACCACAGGTTGATTTTATGGCCAATTAATGGATTGTAAACTGCAACTTAAAAAATACTGGTCAAGTATAACTAGAAAAGTATCTGGTCCACTGAGTTCTTGGACCAGGATATTAAGTTAGGTTATCATAGGGGATGTAACCACCAAATGTCAGTTAAAATGAAAATGACAAGTTAAACATTATTTTGTTGTAGATGAGAAGGTTCTTTCTGTTATCAGCTCCAGCAGGAATAAGGAAGTGATGATGCTCAAGAATGCTTAAGTATCTCATTACTGACATAAATGAAGATTACTAACATGGCTTGGAAAATACATTCTGAAGGTACAAGACTGAAGGGAGGCGTTTCCTCAGCATGAGCCTCAGCTATAAAGGAAGAAAGAGACGTAGGTGAGAAAGTTTGTTTCTAACTGTGTGTCACTGTAATCTTATAAAATCTTACTAAACTTCCCTTCAGAGATAGCAGTCTTCCCAAATATTAATAGATCTTTTACCATCCTAGTAACTAATATTATATGTGGGCACTTTGTAAGAAAGAACAACATGAGGATTTCCTCCTTGCCTAACTAAATAGAAAGAGATGGGCTCACATCAGGCAGTTATGAGTGCCTTTTACCCCTACATCAGTCCCATAGGGACAGTTCCCAGGACCCATCATGGGAAACACACCACCTTCATGAGCGCTCAGGGTATGGCATTGTCATCATGTATTTTCAGGTGCTGTAGCTTGGATCCTGACAGCCTTCCAAAGTCTCATATGTTAAGGACTTGAACCTGGCTTAGCACTATTGGAAGGTAGTGGAAATTTTAAGAGGTAGAAATTAATGGAAGGCCTACAGGTAATTGGAGGCTTCTCCTTGAAATGACAGTGAAACATTACATATTCCTCATCTTCTCTTTTGTTTCCTGTTCATGAGGTATACAATTTTGCTCTGACACGTTTCCGCTATAATGTGGTGCCTTTAAAAGGCCCCACAGCAGCTGGGTTAACAGATATGTATTGGAACTGCTAGAATTATGAGTCAAAATAAAGTCTCCAGCATAGTAACTTGCTTATCTCCAGCATTTTGATAATAAAAGAAACCTGACAGATGTAGTACTTCACTTACAATTTTGTTTGATAGTTGGGATTGCACGCAGAGCCTTTCACATCCCAGGCAAGTGTTCTATCTCTGACCTACATTCCAAGCCCATCATTTTAGGAGACAGATCTTACAATGTAGCTCAGGCTGGCTTTGAACTCTTCAGATAACCCAGGCTTATCTAAAACTTATGATCCTCCTGTGTCCAGTTCCCAAGTGCTGAGATTATAGATGTGTACCACTTACAAGTTTTCATAGCACAAACTAAATTAATATTAAATAATATTTATACCAAAGTCAATATTATCTAACAACATAGTTGACTTTTTTAAAACATATTTTCAATAAAGACTTAGAAAGTTATGTGAAAGTCTTGTAAAAATCTCATGTAGAAGGAATTAAGGATTTTGATCTTGATCGCTCATTACACATGGGAATTTTGTGTTTAAAGGGTTGTGTTTATCCATGTCTGATAGAAGACCATATTGTCCAAAGATGAAGAATTACCTACCTGTATGATCATTTAAAATTGAGGGCAGCTCATCTCTAGGTCACCATAAAGAATTCCTTAAAGAGCTCCCCGGCTTGCTGATCTTCTCCTCTATCACCATGATTAGTCTGCTCCTCTTTCCATCCAGACCCACCTTCTGGCTTCAGCACTGCATTATCTGTTCTTTCAACAAATGCACATTTTGTTAGTTTCTTCTTCGTTATAGACTATGAGTGTATTTGTTGAGACAATGCAATGTTAGACAGTGGTTACCCTATGCTACCCATCATCCTTCTGTGAAGTGACAGTGTAGTAGAACAAGATCAATGATAGACATGCGCTGATCTAGCTGCATAGGCAGGTAATGAAAATGGTAAATAAAGAAACTAGAAAGAGTCTGAAGAAATAATGCATGCAAATAACTAAAAGAGAATGTATGATGTGTTCATACAAACCATAACCTATCCTTTCTTTGTGCCCTTTATTCTATGGTCCACAGAGGGCCAGTAGTATGCCTAGCCTGTACAGCTCCTCATAAACTGTTCACTACTGTTAAGAATTTTCACATGTATGATATGGACAAAGCCTAACAGAATGAACTTAACAATTGCAAATTTATCCATCGCATAAATCCAATATATATTTCTTTAGCCAAATGATTTAGGGAAACGTCTTTGTAGTTCATCAGGCTTTTCCCTCACTTGACACAAATAACTTCTACAGCTGCAGACACATCACTTGCAACTCAGGAATTAAAGAGAAGGAGACTCCCAGGAGAGTTATCATTTTCATTCCTCATGACAGACTGACAGCAACATGAACATCTCAATCACCAAAAGAAACTGAGAAAATTAAGTTTTAAGTTATCAGATGGGTCTTGAGAGGGCTCAGCTGTTAGGAAGGCTTCTATTCTTAAGGACAAGAGTTCAGGTCCCAGCACCCAGGTTAGGCAGCTCATAACCACCTGTAGTTCTAGCTCCAATGCCTTTTACTGGCCTTCATGGGCACCTGCATGCATGTGAGCATACACATACACACAAAGACACACACACTAAATAAATAAAATTTTAATTTAAAAAATTGTCATAGTTGATTTCCTCTACGGACAATGTGTTACCAGCTAGATATTGTGGCACCTTTAATCTTAGCATTTAGGAGGCAGAGACAAGAAGACTATCAGTTCAAGTTCATCATGGGCTACATAGTAGGACCATGGAAAAGAAATAAGGTGAGGAGAAGGGGGGAAGAAAAGAAGAAAAGAAAATGAACTATTACCTAGGGCCTTTTGAATTTCTACTATAAATATTATCAAAAAACTTTTGAGAAAATACAGAAGAGAAACATTTGGTCATCAATCCACAGTGATTTGTACTTATTACTGTGTACTGTTTTTTCTTGTGTGTGTTTACAGTACATAGCATTATGTCCTGGTGCATGGAAACATTATGAATTAACTAAACTGAGATAATGGACATATCCATCATTTCATGTTCTTAATTTTGTTGTGAAAACATGTAAACTTATTCTCTTGGCAACTTTCAAGTCAGTGCATTGTTAAATACAGTCATAATGTTGTAAAGGATCTCTGAAAAACACTGTAATTGAAACCTTTTACCCACTGAATATCTCTCCATGTTGGCTCCCCAGTCATGATAACCACCATCCAATCTTCTGCCTATCTTTATGGGCTTAAATGTTTAGGCTCCACATATAAGTGAGTTCATGCAGAGTTTTTCCTTTCTGTGCCTGACTTATTTCATTTAGTATAATGTTCTCTGTGTTCAACAATGAAAAGTTTATTCTTTTATAAAGCTGCATAGTATTCCATTATGTTTTCACACAATATTTCTTCATTCATTCCTCATTTGATGTACAATTAGGTATATTTACTGTTATCTCTTTAATGTACTGATTTTATATCCTGTGTTTTACATACACATCAAATAATGAGATTGCTACATCATATGGAAGTTCTACTTTTAATCTAAGATTTTGTCATGGGTTTTTAAATATTTTATTTTCTTAACTTATGTGTACGAGTGTATTGCCTGAATATATGTAAGTGCACCTGTGTTTTATAATCCCCATTGAGGTCAGAAGAGGGCATCGGATCCCCTGGAACTGAAGTTATGAATAGTTGTTAACCTCCCTGTGGGTGTTAGGAATCAAACCTGGGTCCTCTGCAAGAGCAGACAGTGCTCTTAACCACTGAACCATGTTTCTAGCCCTGCCATGAGTTTTTATATTGACCATCAGAGTTTACATTTCTACCAGTAGTAGACAAGGGTTCCCTTTTCTTTATATCCCTTCCAGCACTTTTTTAAATCATTCGTCTTTTTAATAAAAGCCATTCTACTAGATGTGAGCTGATTTTAATTAACATTTACCTGATAATCAGTGGTGTTAAGTACCTTTTCATATATTTGTAGGTTATTTGTATTCTTTATGTTGAATTTAGGTCCTTTGCTCATTTTTTTTCTTGCTTGGTATAGGATCCTTCACCAGTAGGATTTGTGTCTGGTATGCAACTATAGCTCAACATATGTCAAACGACAAATTCGACACTACTTTAGCAAAATGAAGGATAAAATACCAAATATCACCTTGACAAATAAAGAAATAAGCATTTGACAAATCCAATATCCTTTTATGATTAGAAATATAATCAGCAAAATAGACACAGAGGCAGTGCTCTTCAACACAATAAAATCCATACATAAGAAAAGCCACAGACAGTACCATAGTCGGTGGTGAAAAGTTGACAACCATTCTTCAAGGATCAGAAGCAAGATGAGGGCATCTGCTCTTACCATTTCTATGCAAACTTGAAGGTGGCAATTGGGCAGGAAACCTAGCACCAAAATCAGTAAGAAAAAGGTAAGTTGTCCCTATGTATGTATGATTCAATCATACAGCTAGAAACATTAAAGATTTTACTGAAATATTAAAATAAAATGAAAAACTCAATAAAATTACAAAATACAAAATAAGCCCATCCCCTGGAGTCATGGCTCAGTGGTTAAGAACATTAGCTGCTGTTGGAGAGGACTTGGGTTCAGTTCCCAGCAACACATGGTAGCTAACCACCATCTATCTGTAACTCCAGTTCCAGGGGATCCAACACAGACTCGTCTAGCCCCCACGAGCATTGCACATGCACACAAGTGTTCTTATATGCATGCAGATAAAAGACTCATACACATAAAGAGAGAAATTAATTAATTTTTTTAAAAAAATGCTCCTTACTTCAAGGCAACAAAGTCCATAGGTCAAGCTAAAGAGCCATCTGCTGGTCTGGCACATGCCACATTCCTGTTCAAACTACCTCCTTCCCAAGCTGCTTCTAATGCTTTACTTTGGGTCCTTTATTCCTTCATCAATAAATCACACACCCTTGATCGCCTGCCTCAGGCCCTGTGACTTGGAAACCTCTGTGGGAATGTGCTCATATATGTCCAGTGACAGAGGACTGTAGAGGACACATTTATGGAAAAATATCCAATCTGGGCTTCCTCCTGGTTTGCAGATTGTAGTACAATTTGGAGCAGAAACTTTTAGTGTCCTAGATGTGTCATTTCTCCCCTGGCTCTCATAAGTTCATTGTAATTTCTATAAATCGTTGACAAGCAGATATTCCCTCCCCTCAGCATCTGCTCTTCAATTGAGCTCTGCTTTCTTTTAATCCAAACAGTGTTTCAAATCTCCTTGTAGTCTTCTAACACAGGCACTGAGCTCTTTCTGAAAATAATTCTTTAAAGAAAAGAAAAAATGGAGATTCTAAAACTAGCATCAAGAAGCATAGAATGCCACACCTAAGACAGCTATATCTGAATCCTGGCACTCATTTCCACAGTTTAGACAGACCAGTGTCCTCGGTTCTAAAAGAAGTAACCTAGAAACTTCTTCATGTGTCCCAATGGCCATTCTGGTGATAGTTTGCTTCTTTGTTGTTGGTTTTTTTTTCCTTTAGCTAAATGCACAAATTCTCAAATTCCCTCTCTCACTCTCACTCTCTCATCCTCTCTCACCCTACTTCCCTCCCTCTCTCCTTCCTTCTTTCCTTCCTTCCTCCCTTCCTTCTTGGTCTGTGTCTGTTAGTCTGTCTTTGTGTGTTTGGTCCATATACCAAATTCATAAGCATATACAGACATAGGCAAATATGTACATATATATGGCACACATAAATGTACACATATAGCTACATACTACATACTGCTCCTTCCTTTAAGGCCACACAAACTGTAATGAATGTTCCAGAGCTCTCTTCTGGATCTGGAACAAAATAAATATATAGACAAATATGGACATACACATACATTTATTTATACATCTATATGTTTCTTTTTAAATTTTTTATTGTGCTTTTGAAATTTTACACAACAGTTCTTCATCAAATTTGGGTCCCCTCCCCCATCCATACCCCCAATCCCCCCTACAAGACCTCATGTTATTCCACCATACACATTAAGTTCCAAAAAAGCTAAAATGTTCATTGTAACACAAGAGCCAAGTTCTCTAATGTCTTTCTTTGTACTAAAAGCGTTGTTTTCCCACATTGAAGCTTCTGAGCAGTAACTGCATAGCAGGGGAAGCTGCCATGATATCACGTTCAGAAATGTCAAACACACATCCTGATGAAGCTGTGACAGGCACCTAAACTTCTGAGGAGTCAAAGCATGGCATTCTTTTCACGCCTTTCCTTTTCAGGTCAGTTTCCTTTGTCTTTACTCATTTTCAAATCTTTTCAATAATTACTTCATTAACCTCTCCTCTTTCTTCATAGCCACTCTTTTTTGTTAATTATGTATTTAATAACCACATACTTAGAAGAAGCATTTCATTACAACACCATTGACATATTCAATAATAATTTTCTGAGCTAAGATGCATCTTTTTCAGAATTGGCTGCCAATTTTTAGGTTTAAGGTTGAATTATTACAGTTATACAATATTGTACTCAGTATAAACTCTATAAGACAAAATTAAATGAGGTTTTAACCTTTAAAAAAGATCTCCATTTCATTTCAAAATTTACTGTTTCTTACAGAAAGGCTCATTGTTTTTGCTAATAACACTTAGATGTTGGCGTATGTGTCTCTAATCTGTATGTATCCGATTATTACTAGTCATGGTCGGTTTCTCTTGGCTCCTTGGCACCTGTGTATGGATATAAAGTCATCGGGTAGATTTTTAATGTTTCATTTTTTCACATTTAATTATTATTATTTTTTAATATCACTATTTTTTTATTTTAAATAACTACATGATTAGAAGAAGCATTTTACTACAGATATAACATATTCAGTAACACACTCCAGAGCAAGAGTACATCTCTTTCACAAGTGGGTACAAGTTTCTAGGTTCACAGTTGAGTTAATACAGTTATACAATATTGAACTCAGTATAAGCCCTGTAAGACATAAAACTGAACGAGTTTTTAACCTTTAAAAAAGATCTCCATTTTATTTTAGAATATATTTTTCCTGGCAGAAAGACTCAGAGTTAGTTTTTGCTACTAATACTGAGATGTTGGCACATGCATCTCTAATCTTTATACATTTGATTATTACTTGTCAGAATCAGTAGCACTTGGATCCTTGGTGCTTGTGTATGTCTATAAAGTCATTGGGTAGATTTCAATGGTAATGTTTATCACCTCTACTAATTAGCATGACATAAATTTCCATGCTTCCTCCTCAAATATAATAAATTTTTTAAAATTTGTTGACTAGTGTGTGTGTATATCACACAGAGCATCCCAAACTGTCTTATTCAACTATACACCCACTTCCCAGATGGCACCCTCCCATAGCCTTCCTCCCCCCACTTGTTCATTTTCACAGTTCTATGCTGGGTTACTATCTGGGAGTCCCTTTGGTCACCCTGGCCAACAATTCAAAAGAAGGTATCTCCTATCTGGCACTGTTGCTTGTTATGTAGCCTTTAGCTATGCATATGGACTCTTAAGAAATATTGGCCCCTTTAATCTTTGGTTATACTTTCCTTTTGGGTGTTTAAGGCCATACAGTTGGCCCAGATAAACCAATTTATTTTTACTCTTAAGGTCGTTTGAGGATCTGTTCCTCAGGGGTCACATGGGCTTGGGAGGAGCCCCTGGCTCCTTTCTTTTACCAGTTCTGCCTATGTGAAGATAAGTCAAAGGCCCTGCTCCACCATGGTTGGCTCCGTTTGGAAGCATGGAGGAGGGGATTCCTCTCTGTTGACCCTCCTCTTTGTAGACCGGACACTGGTTCAAGTCCATCTGGTGGGGTCTCCTCGGCCTCCCTGATCAAGAGGGCAGGTGACCCACCACAATTACAGGACACATTGAGAGATGCCCGTAGTCCCATGGAACTTAGTCGACCTAGGAGGGCAAGGAGCAAAAACTGTCCTTTATGTCCCTCTGACCAAATTATTATAGGCCTCAAACTATATCTGTTAAACATCCAAGAGGTTAGTTCCACCAGTCTGGTGTTTTTAATTACTGTGTGTCATGTAGATAAATCTTGGGCAAAGACCAATTGTTCTCAGATAAACCTTACCTAGACATATATATCTTGATCTGCTATGTATAATTTGTCAGTAGGTTGTAGGAGTAATATGGTTCCCTCTGGTTCTCAAAACTAGCTAGGCATTATTTATCTCTCACATTGTCCCACCCTTCCATCATGGTTTTCCCACTTAAAGTGCCCCCATTTCTCCCCTTTCTCCCTTTACTAATACCCTTGCTCCTATGATCCTACCTCTGTTGAACTGCTTCTCTCTCCTTATCCCCTGGGTTCCTCATAAACCCTTCCCTCCCCCTTCCCTTAGACTAACCCAATTTTTAACCATATCTCCCTTATTAAGGCCTGTTACCTACTATTCTTCTCCTTCAGGTTATTTCTTTTCCTTTACCTCACTGTTTCCTTACCCTTGTCCTGGTTC
>NW_008332097.1:257987-260070 GCF_000622305.1 Nannospalax galili
CCATTTACCTGCAAATTTCATGATTTCATCTTTCTTTACTGCTGAGTAAAACTCCATCATATAAATGAACGACATTTTCATCATTCAATCATCAATTGAAGGACACTTAGGTTGCATCCATCTCTTAGCTATTGTGAAGAGAGCAGCATCAAACATGGATGTACAAGTATCTCTGCAATAGGATGAGTTCTTTGGGTATATATGATACCAAGGAGTGGTATAACGGGATCAAATGGCAGGTTCATTTGTAGTTTTTTATAGTTCTCCACACTGCTTTCCATAGGGGTTGAACAAGTTTACAGCCACACCAGCAGTGGATGAGTGTTCCCCTTTCCCCACATCCTCTCAAACATTTGGTATGATTTATTCTCTTGATCTTAGCCAGTCTGACTGGGGTAAGATGAAATCTTGAAGTGGATTTAATTTGCAATTTCCTAATTATTAGTGATGTTGAAGACCTTTTAAAGTTTTTCATAGTTATCTTTACTTCTTCTTTTGAGAACTCTGTTCAGCTCCTTAGCCCATCTTTTTTAATTGGGTTACCTCTTTTCCTGATTCTCCAATTTTTTAGTTCGTTATATATTTTGGGTACTAAACCTCTGTCAGATGTGTCACTGGTGAAGATTTTCTCCAGATCTTTCGGTTTTCTGTTCGCTTCCCTGGTTACCTCCTTTGATGTACAGAAGCTTTTTAGTTTAAAGAGGTACCATTTTTTGAGTCTAGACCTTGTTTCCTGAGCAATTGATGTCTAGTTTAGAAAATCCTTTCCTACACCTATATATTTTAGGTTTTTCCAAATGTTTTTTTCCAACAGTTTCAGAGTTTCAAGCTTTACATTGAGGTTTTCATCCGTTTGGAATTGACTTTTGTTCATGGTGAAAGATAGGGGTTTAACTTCATTCTTTTACAGGTGGAGATCCAGTTTTGCCAACACCATTTGCTGAACATGCTGTGCCAGTACCATGCTGTTTTTATGACTACAGCTATGTAGTATACTTTGAAATCTGTAATAGTAAACCCCCAGCATTACTCTTAGTGCTGAGGGTTGTTTTGGCTAACTGAGGTCTTTTGTGCTTACATATGAATCTTAGTATGGTTTTTTCCAATTCTGTGAGAAATGGAAATTTTTTTATTGGCATTGCATTGAATCAATAAATGACTTTTGGTAGGAACATCATTTTCACAATATTAATTCTTCCAATCCATGACCATGGGAGGTCCTTCCATCTTCTGATGTCTTCTGCAATCTCTTTCTTTAATGGCTTAAAATTTTCTTTGTAGAGTTCTTTAATGTCTTTGGTCAGGTTTATTCCAAGATATTTTTTTTTTTTGCAGCTGTTGTGAAGGGGAGTGTTTCTTTGTGCTCTTGCTCTGATTGCTTGTTATTGGTATATAGAAAGGCTACAGAATTTTGTAGGTTAATTTTGTAACCTGCCACTTTACTGAATGTGTTAATAATTTCTAGGAGTTTTCTGGTGGAATTTTTGGTATCTCTTAGATATAATATATTGTCTGCAAAAAGGGATAATTTGACCTCTTCTTTTCTAGTTATTATTACTCCTTTAATTTCCTTCTCCTGTCTTACTGCTCTAGCAAGAGTTTCAAGCCCTTTGTTGAAAAGAAGTGGACATAATGGACCTCCTTGTCTGGTTCCTGATTTTAACGGGAATTCTTCCAGTTTTTCTCTATTTAGAATGACATTGGCTGTGGGTTTAGGCTTTAATTATGTTGAGGTATGTTCCCTCCAGTCCAATGCCCTCGAGGACTTTGAACGTAAATGCGTATTGAATTTTGTCAAAGGCCTTCTCTGCATCTATTGAGATGACCATGTGGTTCTTGTCTTTGAGCCCATTTATATGATTTATGACATCTATTGACTTATATTGAAACATACCTGCATCTCTTGGATAAAGCCAACTTGATCATGTTGGATGATCTTTTTGATGTTTGTCTGTATGTGATTTGCAAGTATCTTGTTGACAATTTTGCATTTATGTTCATTAAGGATATGGGTCTATAGTTTTCTTTTTTGGTTGTGTCTTTACCCAATTTGGGTATTAGAGTGATGCTGGCTTCATAGAAT
>NW_008332097.1:260318-284906 GCF_000622305.1 Nannospalax galili
ACTTTTAAGTTTTCAAATTTAGTAGCATATAGGTTTTTAACATATTCCCTTTTAATGTTCTGTATCTTTCTGGTGTCTGTTGTGATGTTTCCGCTTTCATCTCTGATTTTGTTGATTTGGAGGTGCTTTTTCTTTCTTTTGGTTAACTGGGCTAGTGGTCTGTCAATCTTGTTTATCTTTTCAAAGAACCACCTCTTGGAATTGTTGATTCCTTGTATTGTTTTCTTTGTTTCAATTTCATGAATTTCTGCCCTGATTTTTGTTATTTCTTCTTCTCTGCTGGTTTTGGATTTTGTTTGCTGTTGCTTCTCAAGTGTGTTGAGTTGCAAAGTTAAGTCATTTATTTGTGTTCTTTCCAATATTTTCATGTAGGCACTTAGAGCTATAAACTTCCCTCTAAGGACCACTTTCAGCATGTCCCAGAGTTTCTGTTGTGTTGTATTTTCCTTTCATTTAGTTCCAGGAATACTTTTATTTCTTTCTTAATTTCTCTTTTGACCCATTCATCATTCAGGAGTATGTTATTTAATCTCCATGTGTTCATGTGGTGATTAGGGCTTCTTCCAGTGTTGATTGTAAGCTTTATTGCACTGTGGTCTGATAGAATATGCCTGGAATTATTTCAATCTCTTTGTATTTGTTGAGGTTTGTTTTGTGCCCCAGTATATGGTTGATTTTGGAAAAGGTTCCATGGGGTGCTGAGTAGAAAGTGTGTCCTTTGGTGCTCGGGTGGAATACTCCGTACATGTCTGTTAAGTCCATTTGATATGTAGTATTGTTTAATTCAGGTGTCTCTCTGTTAACTCTCTGCCCTGTTGACTTATCTAATGGAGATGGTGGGGTATTGAAGTTCCCTGCTATTAGTGAGTTGGGATTAATCTGGGTCTTAAAGTCCTGTAGTATTGTTTTTATGAAGTTGGGTGCACCTGAGTTTGGTGAATATATGTTCATGATTATAGTATCTTCTCAGTTTTTTGTTCCTTTGATCAGAATGAAGTGGCCCTCTTTCTCTCTCCTGATGAGTTTTAGTTTAAAGCCTATTTTGTCAGATATTAGAATTGCTATGCCTGCTTCTTTCTTAGTACCAATTGCTTGGTATATTTTTTCCCATCCTTTCACCTTAAGGTAGTGCCTGTCCTTAAAAGTGAGATGAGTTTCTTGCAGACAACAAAAAGATGGGTTTTGTTTCTTAATCCATTCACCTAGACTGTATCTTTTGACTGGGGATTTCAGTCCGTTAATATTTAAAGTTATTAATGAAAGATGGGTATTGAATCCTGTCATTTTTATTTCTGTTTACCTTCTTGATATAGCTGTACTTTTCCACAGTTATACCTTAATTGAATTTCTTTCTGCAACCAAGATTTTTCTTTCCCCTTCAACTATAATAGACATTTTGGCTGGATATAGTAATCTGGGTTGGCATCTGTGGTCATTTAAAAGTGGGAATACTTTGGTCCAGGCTTTTCTGGCTTTCATAGTTTGCACTGAAAAGTTAGCTATAATCCTAATGTGTTTTCCTTTATATGTGACTTGTTGTTTCTCTTTAGCAGCTTTCAGTATTGTCTCTTTGTTTTGTACATGTAGTGTTTCTAATACGATGTTCTTTGAAGAGTTTCTTTTCTGGTCCAGTCTGTTTGGTGTTCTATATGCTTCTTGTATTTGTATGGGCATGTCTTTCTTTAATTTTGGGAAATTTTCTTCCACGATTCTGTTGAAGATCTGGTCCATGCCATTATCTTGGGATTCTTCTCCTTCCTGTATGCCTATGATTTGTAAATTTGGTCTTTTTATGGTGTCACACAATTACTGCATATTCCATTCTTGTTATTTCTTAAATTTTTCATAATCTTGCCTCTGTTTTCCATTTCATTCATCCTATTGTTGAGGCTTTCTCCTGTTGTTTCTAATTGGCTTACTGAGTGTTTCACTTCCTTCTTCATTTCAGCCTGTGTATTCTTCAATATTTCTAACTCTTTTCTGAGTTATCCTTATCTTCCTTCAGATCTTTAATTTCTTTGTTTGTGTGGTCTTTAAATTCACTGAATTCTTTTATCATGTTTATACTTTTTCTTTTGAGTTCCATGTCCTGCATTATCTCTAGGGGGTTCTCATTGTACTCCTCTAGAGGACTATTGGTATTTGGTGGGGATGTGTTATTTTTTTCATGTTATTATTCTTTCTCTGTGATTTTGATATGTGAATTTGTTTTGTAGTTTCTGATTCTTGTGCGAGACTCAGGCCTTTAAGTTTAAGTCTGCTTCTTTTTGTGAACTTTATGTGTCTTTGTGGTTTACTTTTGGGGCATGAAAGGCTGGTTCCTCTAAGCTTCCAGTTCTCTCTTTTGATTTTATATTGGAGTGGCCAGATTGCTTTTGTCTTCAGGAGTTCCCACAGAGGCCCAAGTCAGATGAGGATCAGATGCTCTCAGGCTTTCTCCTAAGGTCTGGATCCCTCCAGGATAGATTTTGGCCTCAGGAATTTGAAGGTTAGACTGGCCTGGGACCCGGCCCAGGTAAGATGCTGGTCTAGGGCAGCTGGTGGCTGTGCTGCCAGAGATGTAAATGAAGATGGGGGAGGAAGGCAGCCCCAAGGGCCCTTGGAGACTGCACTGAGGAGCTGGGTTGGTCTGGATGCAAAGGACCAGGAAGAGGAAAATCAGCCCAGGTATCCAGGAAAGAGGCTGGCGGGTTGTGCAGACCAAGGGAGGCAGAGGGAGGTGAGGGTGGGGTCAGGCCCAGAGGGCCCCTGGGGACCACAGAATGAACAGAGTTGCTCTGGATGCACAGGATCAGGAAGCAGTGGTGGACAAGGAATGGGACAGGACCTAGGCTAGGAGAAGAGACTGAGCGGGAGATGGGAGAGTGAGTGAGGCTGGGGGAAATCAAGGCAAGGAAGGCAGGATGGACTTACCCTGGAGAGAGAGGCCTGTGGGTAGGACAGGGGCCTGTGTTTAGTGCAGGCCCAGGGAACCAGAAGGAGGTGAGGGTGGGTCAGGCCCAGAGTGCTCCTGGGGACTCCAGAAGGAATTGAGTTGGTCTGGATACAAAGGATCAGGAGGCAATGTTGGTTCCCCAGGTTTCTGGGGCGCCAAGAGAGGGAATGGGACAGGACCCAGGCTAGGAGGAGAAACCAGCAGGGGAGAGGGAGGGTGAGTGAGGCTGGGGGAATCAAGGCAAAGAGGGCCCAATCCACTTACCCCAAAGAGAGAAGCCTGTGGGTTGGAGAGGTCATATCCACTCTTCTGGTTAAGATACCTTTAGCATTTACACTTGTTGGCACATTTCAATATGTGAATGATTTCCTTATGTACTTATGCTGATCCTGGATCAGTCAGTTCTCAAATCTATCCCTTGTCTCTCCTCTGTCTGCTCTCTCTCTCACAGAGGACATGGTCCTCACTAGCTGTATGTCGATTTCTCAGTCAGATGTCAAACCAAGTGGGATCAGCAATGAGAGACCCTTAGGAGATACAGGGAGGACCCAAGAAGTCAGGGCATCTCCCTCCTTGTCCTCTGTGGTCCTGGTTCCAGCTTGATGGTTATTGTGAGGAAAAATGGTAATGGGTCTACTTCCATCAGTTTCTTTCATTTTTTTAACCTTTTATGAGGTTACATTTATTTATTTAATATTTTGTTGTTCTTATTGAGACAGTGTCTCCCTGTAGCCCAGCTGTTCTGGGACTCAACTCACTATGTAGACCAGGTTGGCCTTGATCTCACAGAGACTTGCCAGTCTCTGCTAGGACTAGAGGCAAACACCACCATGCCTGGCTTACTTAATTTTTTGAACAATATTTTTATTGATGCATCATTGATAATATTCATGAAATACAGTATAATAGTTTGATATCTACAATATATAATGATCAAATCAGGATAGGCATACCACTCCCACCTCTGGAGGTGGCCCAGACTTGCTGTGGTTAATTTCTGTACTCTTCACTCCATTTGGCTCGACTTCCCTGCAGTCTCTCAGGCAGCAACTCTCTTACTCTAAACTTTTTGCATTCTTAAAGTGGTATCTTTACTTCGGTTTGATATTAACCAATGCAATTCTATTTTTTATCATCTTTTTGGATAAAGTATATTCTGAACATTTGGTTAACTGTCAATAGCATGACTTATGTGTTTTCCAGAAACACCAAATTTATACCACTAATGGAACAGTCCAATATACTGCATCTTCAAGACACACACACAGAAAACACTTCCCACTTACTTTGAAGTCTCTGTGTGTACCAACTTCCCTAGGATTAAAAAATAAGTGAATCCAAGCTCATACTTTTAAGCAGAATGAGTGTCAACAAAAAATATTTCAGAGTTCTTCTCTTAAGCTATATAGAATTACTGCATATTTCAAAATAAAATATAATTGAAAGAGGTTGAAGAAAACACCTATCTTTGCCCTTTTTCTCATAGTTAAACTAATACTCGGTAAGAAATCAGCATAAGCCAATAGGAATGCTTGCCTCAGGACTGCCCCCTTCTTCCAAGGATGGAATATCAAACAATCTGTAAAGTGATGCTACTTGAAGTGTATGACTGCATACATTTTCAGGCTTGGGCCGAATGCATTATTCTATTTAAAAGATGCCTTAGTATTTATTTTGCATTTTATACATGGCACAGTGTTGTACATACATTATTGTACAGTATTAAATATGATTTTTTCACTTAAAAATTAAAGACCTTAAATAAGATGTCTTATAGTACATGGAGATTCTTTTTAAAATACTTCTGTGTATTTCAGATTCTTTTTGTGAGTTAGAAACAAACAGCATTTGAATTTGATTTCTCTTTTCTTTGTCAAAAGTTGGATGGAGTTAAGGAAGTTTAGCTGGCTGAAGATCGGATTCTTGATTCTTCCTTCCTTTCTCTCTGTTCTCATTCCAGGCATGGTAATCATTGGGAAGAATATGGATGTTGGAGTCAGGCACACCCAGGAGCAAAGCCCAGATTCCTCACTTCTGGTCTAGGACAATAACTTCCTTCTATGAAGGCCCATTTCCTCATCTCAAAGTGTATGTTATCCTATCATTACCACTCCATTTTGTTAGTAAAAAACAAACCGTGTTCAGTTCCTCCAAATCACAGGCCTTCCGCATAGCTTACACCCCTACTTCCAAGCTTTTCCTTCTTCCCATTTATTTCAGTATTTTACATCAAACCCAACATATGTCACATAAAATGTTATCATGTTAATTTTGTTTTTTAAAGCTTAGATTACCACATTCTAAATGTATCCATGTAAATAATTGGAAGAAAATACAAAATGGTATGCAAATTTCCATTACTGTTTGATTTGAGTTATTCCATGAATAACTGTCTATCTACTGCTAATTTTAGCTTGAGCTACTATTCAAAAAGACTGCAGTGAGTGTTCTTTTTATTTCTCCCGTCCAATTCATGGCAAGTTCTTATCTTCACCATCATCTATACAGTTTGTGAGGAAATATATGGCTGACATAGGGAGAGAGAGAAAGGGACAAATAGGTCAGAGAATTTCTGTGTATGCACAAGAACAGACCTTGATTTTGCTCCCAAAGACTTGGTGGTTGGACCACTGATTAGAAAGACCATTTAACAGGATCAAGCAATCTGGGTGTCACAAGCAACACTCTAGTAATTCTATTAGAATTGTGTGCATATTGTCACTTGACTACCATTAACACCTTGGAGATACTGAAGCTCAAAAACAAAAGGTAAATTTTGAATTTTCAGTTATGAAAAGAGAATATAATCTTCAGGAGGTGAAAATTAATTTTTAAAAGACATATTTTTGTTTTACAATAGAAAAGGATTGCTTTGTAGCCAGACAGAGAGCTCGGTGGTTAAGAGCATTTGCTCCTCCTGCAGTTTTTGTTACCTACATCTGTACAACTAACTATCTGTAACTGCAGTTCCAGGGGATCCAATGTCTTCTTTTGGCCTCTGAGAGCTTCTGTATGCATGTGGTGCACATAAACTCATATAAGCACACACACATAAAAATAAAAAGTGAATGATAAAATACTGCTGTGAATCAATGTCTTCTTGGCATAACAAGGCCACTGTGCTCATCAACTGTCCACAGCTGTGGTTATCTGCATGCGACCTGCATGATCAAGCCAATCAACATTCCATCGTGAGTCCAGGAAGGAGCTCACAATGTTTCAACCTCAGCTGAGGAGCTATTGGCAGTTAATGGCTGCTGGTGAAGAAAAGAATAATTTTTCTTCCTGGTCTGGCTCCCAGTAGGTGGCCATGCTCCAGTAGATGACCCCATACCCATAAACATACTAATTGGACTCAATGGGTATAAAATAGGGCATAGAGTTGGAAAGGGGATGTGTTACAGGGATGTGCAGGAGGAGTCAGAGGAGAGAGGGAGGGTTATATGATCAAAATACATCATATACATTCAAGAAATGTGTGGATCAGCCTTCTCCTATTTTTTAACTGATCCATCATAGTTATATACATGTATGGGCATAACTTGTTATAAATATACAATAAGCAATATTCAAACCAGGATAATTAGTATTTCCATTTTCTTAAATATTTACTAGTTCTTTATTTTAGGAAAATTTGAAGCCTTCTAATCATTTTTTTACCTCTAGTTCTTTATAAAACACATAATAAATTATAAGTTATAAAACATTACCTTCCTTTGCTGGAGCAATGAGACCTTATTCCTCCTAACTGACTGTATTTTGGTACTCATACAACTTTTTAAAATTTTCTCTTCCTATCTTACATATACTCGATTAACTTCTATTCTCTTGTCTGTGTATGAAATAAATATTTTAGCTCCCATATGTAAATGGGATCATGTGATATCTCTCCTATTTCTGTTGCACACATATGGTTTAGAATCTTCCTCTTTCCACCAATCAAATGTTGCAAGATCCTTCCAATAAACATTAAAAGTTTTCCTTCACAAAGTTTATCAAGATAGACATTTTCTTTAATTATTTGTTTTTACTAATAAATCAAGAGAAGGCAAAGATGGAGAGAAGGTGGGGTTGTCAAGGTCTTGAGAAAGCTATTCTGTTTTCTTCCAAGAAAAGTACTGGGGGGCAAACTTTTTGGTGGCCCATTCAAACTTAGTGTTTCAAAAACATAGAAACCAGTGGATGAGGGGATTGAATAAGACTTTTGTCTTTCAAGAAACTGAAAATAAATTGTCTAAGCTTCAGGCATAAACCTGATCTCTTTTACAAAACATGCATAAGTATTTTGCAGGAATATATGTAAGTTCACTGATATCATGCAATGCCTATGGAGGCCATAAAAGGGACTCAGATCCCCTAAATCTGGAGTTACTCATTGTTTGCCACAGTGTGGGTGCTGAGTGCTGGGTGCTTGGCACCAAACCCAGGTCCTCTGCAAGAGTAGCCCCTGCTCTTAACAACTGAGCCATCTCTCTAGATCCAGATCTATTCTTCTCCTTTTATCACCCTACCCCCAGGATTAGAAACATCTAAATTTTTGTGTAGTTTTTTTCTTTTCCTTTTTTCAAGTAAACAATATAAATAGCTCTAGAGCCAGCACCTTTTACAGGTGAGGATTTGAAGGGAAATGGTTATAGAAATATGTTCCGGGAGACAGTCTTAGAGTCGAAGTGGTAGAAAACTGAACCAGAGTGAACATTATTCTTCATGCTGCCTCTGTCTTTGGGCATAGGATCAGGAAGTAGACTGCTCTACATCCTGGAACATTAGTGCCAGGAAGACAGCAGTACCAGCTTGGATGGCCTTGGATAGCTATGGACTGAATGCCACGTTGTTTGGTTTTATTTTGATTTTTCTTCTGGAAAGAGAAATCACATGGATCTTCCTTCTGGAATAAATAGATCCCTTAAGATGTTAACTACTCCAGAATGAGGAACCTCAAGAATGTGATACTTCTGAGAATCAAATAAAGGCATTCCAATTCAAGGAGTTGATTCTACCTTAACATTAAATAAAAGGGGCCTTATAGCTGGGTATGGTGGCTCACATCTTTAATTCCAACACTTGAGAGGCAGATATCTGTGAGTTCCAGTTTACCCTGGTCTGCATAGCAAGTTCCAGGCCAGCCATATCTGCATAGTGAGACCATGTCTCAATTTTTTTTAATAAAACAAACTAAAAAGGGCTATTACTCGTACACTGGCCATTGTCGAACATTGTATATTTGTGGCCATTAGTCAACCTCAATCACCACCAGTTCTATTTAACTTTCACCATAGCAGTAAATGAAAGTATATAATTTTGTTTGTAATATCACCTGTGTTGTTGTTTCATAGTAGAGTAGTAGGTACAGTGATTTTGAATAATTTCTCAAACATCTCATCCCAGATTAATCTACTTTGATCTTTGTATTACATGATGGATCTATTACAGCTTGCCTTGCAATGCTTTGCATAATCACCCCGAAGTTTTTTCCAAATTTCCACAGAAAACAATAAACTGTTGTTTGCAATTATACTTTAATTTGATTTGATTTTTTGCTTTTTCTTCAGAATGTACACTACTGTTTAGGTAGTCCTTGGCATAATCATTAAATGTAAATGACAGAAGGATATATATATTCACATATATACACATATGAATCAGACATAAAATGCATATTTTCCACTGAGCCTTATGCTGATTTACAGTTTTTAAATTTAGTGATAACGGGGCTGTAGAGATGGCTCAGCAGTTAAGAGCAGAGGACCAGAGTTCAGTTCCCAGAACCCACATGGTGGCTAAGAATCATCCACATCTCCAATTCCAGGGGCTCCAGCACCCTCTTCTGACCTCCGTGAGTATTGCAGGACATGGGTGCATTTACACACATGCAGGCAAAACAGTCATACACCTTAAATAAATTAATAAATATTAAAAAATAAATTAGTGACAAATACAGTGAATGAGCATATTTAGAGTCTATTTGGAAGACCTAGGATTTACAATTCATCTTCCATTCAAACATTTTTCTTCCTCTTAGTCTAGAAAAAAATTTAGTCTGCTATTACTTTACCGAATTTACAGAGGAACACATTGTGATCTTAGGGGGTTTTTTTGGTTTTGGTTTTGGTGGGTTTTTTTGTTGTTGTTTTTGGTCTTTTTGAGACAGGGTTTCCCTGTAGCCCCAGCTGTCCTGGAACTCACTATGTAGACCAGGCTGGCCTTGAACTCACAGAGATCCGCCTGCCTCTGCCTCCTGAGTGCTGGGATTAAAGGCGTGAGACCAACACGCCCAGCCTTGGGGGTTTTGTTAATACCAGAAATACTTACCTAACCCCAAGTTACAAAGATATGTTTGTACAAAGTTTTATAAATGGAGATTCATAGTAGCTATGGTGAAATCCTAGAAACAAAACAAATGGCCATCAGCAGGTGAATGTATACAATGAATTGTGGCATATAATGGAATATTACTAGCAATAAAAACATTGAACTGTTGGGTCTGTATCTGAGATGTGTCAGTAGTTAAGAGCACTGACTGCTCTGGCACAGGACCCAGGTTTGGTTCCCAGCACCCAAATGGTGGCAATCATCTGTAACTACAGTTTCAGGGAATCCAATACCCTTTTCAAGTCTCTGCAGGCGTTGCATGCACATGGTACACTCATATACATGCAGAAAAAACACTCATATACATTTTAAACAATTGAACTATGATATGGATGAATCCCCAGATATTATGTTAAATAAAATCACAAGACAACAAGGATAATACACATGGTGGGAAGAAAGAAAACTCACAGATCAGCGTTCCCAGCTTTTTATTTAAGCATCTAGGGAAAGAGCTAAAGAGCCTGAAAGGAAGCAGAAAATGTGAATAACAAATGCTAGATAGCATTCGCTGGGTGGCTTGAGTTTTCCAGTGACACACATAATTTTGGGTTCTCCTCTTTAATGTTTATGTTATACTATTTATAATTAATTAGCTTACAGTTGATTTTTTACAGTAATTATGATCTGTTAAAGCTCATGAACAATCAGTTAGCAAATATTAGCCATTGCAAATCAATGAGCCATTGCTCCTAGTGGGAAATACAAAGTTAAACTCCCATGAACCTCTGGTCACAGCACTTTTATTAATCCTTCCAAACATAAGATCATTTTGTATGCATTACTATTGAAATATGTCTTATTTAGCATGTATTATTGATTCACTTAGATTGAACTCACTTCTGGCATTGTAACTATGGCTCGTGTCTGAAAAAAAGTTTGTGTCATGCACACTTTCTCTGTAAGGCACACTCAGTCTTCTGTGTAGGAGCAGTAGACAGCTCTTCAGTGCTGTGCTTGGAGACTATGTCAAACAAGTAAAGCACCAACAAGCAGAAAAGTGTGAAAAACTGGCACTAAATAGAACATAGAAATGACACTCCTTCCCCATTTTCCCAAGATTAAATGATTATCAAAAGCACTGTCTAAGACTGGAGAAATGGCTCAGCAGTTAGAAGCACAGGCTGCTTTTGCAGAGGACCCAGGTTTGGTTCCCAGCACCCATATAGCTGCTCACAATGATTTGTAATGCCAGCTCCAGGGGACTTGGCATCCTCTTCTGGCCTCCATAAGCACTGCATGTACATGGTGGGTACATTTAGATTATTTAGATGCACGCAAACACTAAACACATAAAATAAAAATAAACAGAAAAATTAAAAAGCACTTCTCACTGTGTAGAAATCAGCATTCTCTCCCATAATTCTGTGCTTTGGGACTGCAGAAGTGTCAATGTCCCTGTCCCACATCTTTAAATTGACATTCTCACATCACAATAGCAAGTCTACCCAAAAAGGACCTTCCAGAAAAAAAAGCAAACTATTTTCTCTGCTCATATTTCTGGCACTTTGCAACATGCACTAGCAATCTATCCAAGAAGTATATGCTATGGAGTAGGGAGAGATTCACCAGCCCACAGTTGATGTACTTGCTGCCTACATATATTTTATCCTATTGTTGAAAGAAAAGGCTCACAGTACCTGAATAAGCACTTTCATGGATGTGAGTGCTGACCACATGGAAACAGTTTTCCAGAGAGATAGTCAGTTGCTCATATGAACTCACAGCAATGGTGACAGCATGCACAAGGCCCATGAAAGCTCAAGCCAGAAAAAATCTCAGCTTAGACATGAGGAAGTAGGTAAGAAACCCCAACCTACCTAAGGAACTATTGGAAACTGATGGCTTCTGGGAAGGGAAAGTCAGTCTGTTTTAAGGGTGACTTTTGGGAGGCTAACTAGGCTCCAGTGGATGGATTCAGATGTAAGAACATTCAGGGACACAATATGACTCTCTTTCTCTGTCTCTGTCTCTGTCTCTGTCTCTCTCTCTCTCTCTATATATATATATATAATATATAATATATTATATATGAAATTGGACCAAGGATATATACAAGGATAGATAGTAAGAGGGTTCAGATAGGGGAGGGGACCTAAATAATGACCAAAATATATTGTATGAAATTTGCAAAAATTCAATTCAAAAAGAGGACATAAAAAAGATAAGAATTTAAGAGGTAGTTTAATAGTATGTCCATTTAGCAGAGTAATAGTATTAGGCTCTCCCTTTGATTGTATAATCTAGCCAGCCCCTGGGTTTTGGTCCAGTTAACAATACCAGGTGTGAGTTCCATTTTGTGAGGTTTTAACCTAATCCTAAAGTAGTCAGTTTCTCCAATAACATTCATGCCATTATTTCACAAATGGGCATATCTTGTCAGGTTAGCCGTTGTTGTAGCTCACAGGTAAGATTATTGAATATTTTTCTTTCCAATTATCATAAATTAAAACATTCAGTACTATAAAAGCTATCCAGTAGGGGCGAACCTTCCAGGTTGGTACCAGCTTAATTTCTATATGGTCTACGAAGAAGTATGTTGTGTTTGGGGGGTCTTACTATCAAGTGTGGAGTGTAACCAAGAACAACGACAGCAGCCTGTATTTTGGGGAGACCTTGTGATATTCATTAAAGAACAACGGAGAAAGAGGTACCTCATACTTGGCATTGCACTTTTATTTCATAACCTGTGTGTCCTGAAGAGCCATTGTTCTCCTGCTATAAGTCCACTTAAATTCCTTTTATATATGTAAACATTTTAAGAAAACATCTACAGTATAGCATATAGTATTTTCAAAGGCCCCTAGTGTAGTTATCCCTCCCCACATGCCCGCTTTACCCTGCTCTCTTGTCCTCCACCCCATTTAAACCTTCTTGTTTCGTTATTGCCCTCTCCCGATTCACATCACCTGTTCTAGCCCCTTTCTTTAAAATCGCTGCTCTCATAGCCCCTTACTATTTTTTTTACTTATATGGGTACTCCAATTTGAACACACTTAGCATATACACGTGAGAAAAAAAATACAACTTCTTTTTTTACAAAAACTTTATTGAGAATTTCATGCATGCATATAAGGTGTTTTTGTCAAATCTATGCCCACTCCCTTCCAAACATCCCATATCTCCATATCACTTTTTTATTTTTATATTTATTTTTTTTCTTCTTTCATTTATTTATTTTTATGGGGCTTTTGGGTACTCAGGGTCTTCCTGTAGCTCCAGCTGCCTGGAATTCACTCTATAGACCAGGCTCCTCGAACTCACAGAGGATCTGCCTGCCTCTGCCTCCCGAGTACTGTGATTAAAGACATGCGCCACCACGCCCGACAGTTTTAAGGATTTTCTAAAAAGATTAGATACAAGCTCCCAAATACTTTTGACATTTTTGGCCTTTGGAACAGAGTATGTTGCTAACAGTCCCAAGGACGTTTTGACTTTTAGCTAAGAAACTGGCTACTTTTCTTTGGGGACTTTTTACCTTAACTGTCTAGCCAATTCCTACCTCTTATTCTTATCACACCATCCTCTGAAGGGGCTACCCAAATTTCCAATAGGGAATAGGGACGCAGACAACTCTGGCTTCTTCCATACTGAACAGGGATGCAGGGTGAGGCAATTGGAGTACCCCTTCAGTGGGTCTATCTGAAAGACTCCCAAATTGCATAGCTCTTATCTCTAAGGGGAAAAGAAAGTCCTTGAATTGTGAATAGGAGATGTGAAGGAGAAGTAAAGGCAAGAGTAATTAGCATTACAAGTCCTAGACAGGGAACTAGAAAAAAAAGTCAGAACAAGGCAATTTTCACATGTTCATATGAGAGTCCATTGGAATTTCTTGACAAGGGCTTCCCAAAGCATCCCTCTATTGGGTTCTTCCTCATTTTTCTTTAGTCCTCCAAGGCTGGACTCTAGAGTAATGGATTCAGGATTTGCTTTTGGGTATATTGATAGCTGTTGGAGTAGTTAGAATCAGTGTCATTTTCCCCTCAAAGGCTTCTAAATGGGGGGAGAAAACAAAGTTATCCATCATTTTAAAACAATAAGTGGTTGTCTCCTTAGCTACAGGTGGGCACTACAGTATTGGAGACCAAGATTTGAAGTCTTACATCTGAGCAGCACTTTCTTGTTAGGAACAAAATCATTAATGAGAAATAATTGTCTAAATAACTTTTCATATTGATCCCTTGAACTCTTAAAGTGTAATCCTTTGAACTCTTAAAGAAATATAATGATGCCTTTACTCTTTGGTCATACTTTCCTTTTGGGTGTTTACAACCATACAGTTGACCCAAATAAATCAATTTATTTTTACTCGTAAGATCACTTGAGGCTCTGTTCCTCTGGGGTAACATGGACTTAGGAGGAGCTCCTGGCTCCTTTCTTTTACCATATCCATCTATATGAAGATAAGTCAAAGGTCCTGTTCAACCATGTCTGGCTTCACTTGGAAGCATGAATGAGATGTTTCCTCTAAGTTGATCCTCCTGTTTGTAGATTGGACACTGGTTCAAGTCCATCTCATGGGGTCTCCATGACCTCCCTGAACAAGATGACAGGTGACTCACCACAGTTACAGGACATTTTGAGAGATGTTCCACAGTCCCCTGGAATTTGGTTGACCTTGGAGGGCAAGGGGCAAAAACTGTCCTTTATGTCCCTCTGACCACATTAGTATAGGCCTCAAACTATGGCTGTTAAACATCCAATAGGTTTAGTTCCACCAGTCTGATACTTTTAATTTTCATGTGCTATGTAGATAAGGCTTAGGTAAAGAACCAAGTATTCTCAGATAAACATTGACTAGATTTATGTTTTGTTCCTTAAACTAGTTGACTAGTTGACCATAAAAAATTTAAGATTATATGTATATTATTTTTGTTTCATCCTTTATATATTATAAGCCTAAACAGACCTTCATCACTTGTTTGGGCTTCCTCATTTTTTTCTCTATTTTGGAAAATATCTCCATTCCCATACCCTTTAACATCTTTTACATTCTCATTTTATTTTTTAAAAATAATTATGAGACATAATATCATTAACAAATAAATTTTCCATCAGTCGTGAAACTTCTTTTCCTGGGAATACTAAGCAATGCTTATTCCCTTTTAAGGTTCTAGTGTCAAGCCAATGTTTCATGAAAGTTTTACTGGGGAACCAATGAATTTATTGAGCTTATTTACCAAGATAACTGAGGGGTTGCTGAGGTGTGTGTATGATCTGAGAGTATGCACACTGGATAGCCTTTACCTAGCATGGGTCATGCCTTCTCTTCCTAGCCTTCCAAAGATTGTGTACCTACCCCTCCCTAAATCCAGGAGGCAATGTGTGATTAGGGTCAAATTACATACAGTTGGCTTGGAAGAGTGGCTGGACACTCCAGTAAGAGTCCAGTGACAGTGTTTGGCCCTTCTTTAATGAATGAGCACAACCATCAACAAGCCAAATTGTGACGATATTTAGAAAGATGGCTCAACAGTTAAGAACACTGGTTGTTCTTGCAGAAGACCTGGGTTCGAATACCAGCACCCACATGACAGCTAACGACTATCCATAACTCCAGTTCTAGGGTATCTGACAGCCTCTTAGCAGTCCCTTCTGCATGAAATAACTGCCATCATCATGACTTCAGCTGAGCTTGAATGCTAAACCTGCAGCTTTTGTGTTTGGGGTCTGGATTACTTTGTGCAGAATGATCATTTCCAACTTTATCCATCTACCTGTGAATTTCATACTTTTGTTTATCTTTATAACTGAATAGCATCCCACAATGTATATGTACCACATTTTCATTTTCCATTCATCAGCTGAAGACTATCTAGGCTTTTCTTTTTCCTGGTTATTGTTAATGGAGCAGCAATGAACATAGATGAGCAGTTATCTCTGTATTAGGATACAGATTGCTTTGGGAATTTGTCCAAGTGGCATTGATGACCACATGATAGATCTATTTATAGCTTTTTGAGACACCTCCACACTGATTTCCATACTAACAGCACCAGCCTGCTCTCCCACCAACATGGAATAAGTATTCCCCTTCCCCACATCTTCTCCAGCATTTGTCATTCATTTTTTTGTTGTTTGTTTATGTTTTGTTTTTATCTGAGCCATCCTGACTACAGTAGGATGTAATCTAAAAGTAGTTTTATTTAGTATTTTTTTTGATACCTAAGAATGTTCAACATTTTTAAAAACATGTCTCATCAAACTAGATTTCTTCTTTTGAGATTTAGCTCTCTGTTTCATTCCATGCCCCATTCTTCAATTGGGTTATTTGTTTTCTTGGTGTTTAGGGTTATTTTTTTTTTAGTTTTTTGTTTATTCTAGATGATAACCCTCCATCACATATTTAGCTGGTAAAGATATTTTTCCATTTGATAGACTAAATTCTTATCTTTATATCCATAGACTAGTGTTTTTCTTAATCCTTCATCAGAGAACGTATTTTTGCAGTAGATGGTGATTAATACAGAAAACCAAAACTGGTCAATATACAGAGCATATAGAAAGATTGGGGATTGCTCAGATCTAAATGGAATGTCTTCATCACACCTTCTGCCTCCAAGGCTCAGTGTCCATTGCAGAAGAGGGAGCAGAAACATTCTACAGGCAGAGGTGGAAGACAGCTTCAAGGAAACACTATTTGCTGAATATGAGAGCGCAACTGCAAATTAAAATCTTGGTGACTCTGACTGCATGCACAAGACTTTCATAAAAACAAGCCATCCAAAATCCAAATGTGGGTGGGGGAGGGGTTCATGAACTCCCACCCATACCTGAGAAGCTATTGGAATTTTTTGGCTACTGGAATCAGAAGTAAGTTTTCCTCAGAGATGCAGTCCCTGAAAAACTATCCATGCTCCAAAGATGGCCATACACCTGCACACATATAAGTAGCAGCAAGTGGACTTAGTGGGTTTTAATAAAAGACAGAGGGAGCTGGAGATATAGTTTAGTGGTTAAGAGCACTGGCTGCTCTTACAGAGGACCTGGGTTCAGTTCCCAAGACTGAAATAGTGGTTCCCAACTGTCTGTAACTCCAGTTCTAGGGGATTTGAAACTTCCTCTGGTCTCTCCAGGCATACTACACACATGGTATACTTACAAATATGCAGGCAAAACACCTATACACATAAAATAAAAATAAATATTTTTTAAAGAGAGCATAAATTTATTCCAATCACTACTAAAATCTGTAACAGAACCCTTGTGGAATTAAACATTTCAGATTTACAAGGAAATTCAAAAAACTTTTAAAGATTAAAAAAAAATCTTTGAATAGTTGTGGTTAAACATTTCTTTCAGGCCCTTGGTTTCCCTCATCCATAGAATAGTAATAAAATATGTCTCATAAAAACAGCTGAATATTCAGATTTTTAATGTAGTTGTGTGGGATTTGAACTCAAGTCTTCATAACTGCACAGCAAACACCCATACCCACTGACTCCCCAGTCCTCTCCTCAGACCCGAAAACATGACTTTTTACCTACAGCATGCTATGAGTAGCCAAACACACTGTGAATGTAAAGTGGAGAGCCAGCAAAATAGACAAAACAGAAATGAGATTGCCACATGATGAGGAAGGCTGATCCTGATCAAAATGCTTCTTGCTCTGTCACAACAACACACAGTGTCACTAATTAGAATAAATTAGTATTGGTAGGGCTCCCGTGAATGGACTAATGACTGGCTGACATGGAATCAACAAAGACAAATGATAAATGGCAGTGTGCTGAATCGGGGTGACGTGATTAATTAAGTCTGTATAAATCTAAGCTGTCTTGCATTTGGTTTAATACTTTACAGAATGGATTCAAGAAGGATATCTTTAAAGCATATCAATTTTAATGAGTAATGGATCCTAAGGGTGACAGATGTTTTAAACTCAAGAAAAGTCAAGCAATTGGTCATGTTGCTCCCTCAAACTCTTACAGGGTTGTGTACAAATGAGCCCTATATTTTATCACTTAACCTTCTTAAAATGATAAAGACTTAGGGGGAGGAAGTATTAACCCCTACTACACAGTAAAATCTGGGAAGTCTGGACTACTGGTCCAAGGGCATATAGGTAAAAGATGTCTGTGTCATTCAAATTGCTTTTTCTTTCCCCCAAAATCTTCTCTGACTGACACACTCTCTCCTGATTCTCCCACCTCGCATCTCCCATCTCATCCCTGAAAACAGTACCTTGGTTACAGTTAGTAAGGACTCCTAGCCACCATTTCTTAATTTTACCAGAAACTCAGAGGACTCCCTTTGTGGTCACCAGATGATACAGAGCAAATCAGAGTTCCCTCTTGGATGCGAGTTCTCTCGGGGTCTCTTGCTCTGGGCACGATCAGACAAACCATACAACATATATTTATGTGAATTTATTATAGTTTATACCATAGTTTATAAGGGGGAGGGAAGTGACTTACAAAGAAACGAACACCCAGCGCCCAGCTCTGCACTGAGGCTCAGAGCCCTCCATTGCATTTCAGAGGCCCATCCACAGTCACCGCTACCTTTGGCCCACGCCTTGTAGGCCCAGTCTTGTCCCAGGTCAGTAAATGCCCCCTCTCGCATCCATGCAGGTGAGATGCTGGTGCCATCTCTCCCACCACGCCAGTAGCTTATGCCAAGATGGTGCCCAGAAGCCCCTCCCTGTGCGGCTAACTCCCCCGCAGTCAATTCTCCACAGCAGGCCCCGCCCCTTGAGGAACCAGGCCCCTGGGACACAGTTTCTTACTCTCATTAATAAAAGAATTTAAGAATGGACTCAAACAGATGATCGATAACAATTTTATTAATTTAAAAAATACTGAGGGCTAGAAAGCTATAAATATCAGTAGCTGCTTAGAGGAGAATGGAGAAGTGGGGACAGGAAAACCATGCCATTTAGTTAAGGCAGAATGGAAGTAAGCCACATTGCAACAGACAACCATAAGGAAGGGAGCATGATTTGTAGAAAAAAAATGAAAAAAAAAATCTAAAATACAAGAGAAAGTATTGATAGGTTCTTCCCAGCACTCAAGAGAAAGAAACAGAATGGTTATGCCCTTCTGACTCAGGATTCAGAAGGGCAGACTGACCAATTGTTAGGGGGTAGGAATTCTGGGAAAGAAAAGTACATTAGCTCATTAAATGATAAATGAATAATTCTTCCTCTTATCTCCTTAGCATAGGTTAAGGTGTGCCCATATTCCTGAGGGAGCTTCCCTTAAGTTATTGACCTGTCCAACTGGCAATGCAATCCCAATCAAAATCCCCTGACATACTTCAGAGAATTAGAAAAAAAATCCATAAATTAATATCAAAACATAAATGACCCGAGATAACCAAAGCAACCCTGAGCACGAAAAGCAACACTGGGAGGATTACTATACCAGATCTCAAACTATGCTACAGAGCCATAGTCATAAAAACAGTGTAGTACTGGCACAAAAATAGACACACAGATTAAAGGAACATCACTGAAGACCCAAACCCAAGTACACTCAATTTCAGCCACTTGATATTTGACAGTGGTGCCAGGAACACACAATTTAGGAAAGACAGCATCTTCAAGAAATGGTGTTGTCAAAACTGGAACTCCACCAGTAGAAGAATGAAACTAGATCCTTATCTTTCACCTTGCACAAAAGTCAACTCCAAATGGATCAAAGACCTCAGTGTGAAACTGGACACTCTGAAACTATTAGAAGAAAATATTGGCAGTAACTTACAAGATATAGATGTTGGAAAGGTTTTCTAAAGCAGACAAAAGTTGTTCAGGAATTAAGGTTAGCAATCAACAAGTGGGACCTCATTAAACTAAAAAACCTCTGTACAGCAAAAGAAACAATCAAAAAAGTGAAGAGAAAACCGAAAACCCGTGAAGAGAAATCCCACAGAGTGGGAAAAACTTCATCGGTGACACATCTGACAGAGGTTTAACATCCAGAATATATAAAGAACTCAAAAAACAAAGAATCGAGAAACCAAATGACCCAATGATAAGATGGGCTAAAGATCTAAACAGAGAGTTCTCAAAGGAAGAAATTAAGATGACTAAGAAACATCTTAAGAAGTTCAACATCCTTAGTAATTAGGGAAATGCAAATTAAAACCACCCTAAGTTTTCACCTTACCCCAATCAGACTGGTTAGGATCAAGAGAACAAATGATACCAAATACTGGCGAGGATGTGGAGAAAGGGGAATGCTCATTCACTGCTGGTGGGATTGCAAACTCGTACAGCCTCTATGGAAAACAGTGTGGAGAACTCTTAAAGCACTAATAATGAACCTACCATATGACTGGTTACACCACTCCTTAGCATATACCCAGAGGACTCATCCTATTGTAGAGACATTTGTACAATGTTTGTTGCTGCTCTTTTCACAATAGCTAAGAGATGGAAGCAACCTAAGTGTCCCTAAACTAACGAGTGGTTAACAAAAATGTGGTATATTTACACAATGGAGTTCTATTCAGCAGTAAAGAAAGTTGAAATAATGAAATTTGCAGGTGAATGGATGGATCTAGAAACTTACACTAAGTGAAGTAACACAGACTCAGAAAAACAGAGGACATATGTTCTTCCTCATTTGTGAATTCTAACACCAAATCCTTTTATATTCCATGTTCTTTTAATAAGATAATGCTGTACAGCTGTCTCTTCTGTGTGAAATAACTACCATCATCACGACTTCAGCTGTGCCTGCTTGCTAAGCATTGTCAAAACTGGTCTTGTTGATGGCTGTGCTCCTTCATTAAAAGAGGGCCAAGCAGGGTCAGTGGACCCTCACCAGAGTATACAGCTACTTTTCCCAGCCAACTGTATGTAATTTGGCCATAATTATACCTGGTCTCCTGGATTTGGAGAGAACTAAAGTATATAATCTGGGGAAGGTTAGGAAGAGAAGGCTTGATCCATGCTGGGTAAAGGCTTCCCAGTGTGCATATCCCCAGGTCACTCATACATCTCAGCAACCCCTCAGTCATCTCTGTAAGTAAGCTCAGTAAATTCATTGGTTCCCCAGTACAACTTTAATCAAATATTGGTTTGACACTAGAACCTTAAAAGGGAATAAGCATTGCTTTGTATCCCCAGGAAAAGAATTCTTACAATAGATGGAGAATTTATTTTTTAATGTTATTATGTCTCCTAATTATTAAAAAAGAAATTAAGAATGTAAAAGATGTTTAAAGGATGTGGGAATGGAGATATTTTCCAAAATAGAAAAAATGAGAAAGCGTAAGCAAGAGATGAAGGTCTGTGTAGGTTTACTATGACATATAAAGAATGAGACAAAAATAATACACACACAATCTTAAAATTTCTAAGATCATAGTTTAGTCAACTAGTTTAAGGAACAAAAGATATGTTTAATCAAGGTTTATCTGAGAATGTTTGGTTTTGCGCACGCTTCATCTACATAGCACATTGTAATTAAAAGTACCAGACTGGTGGAATTAACCTTCTTGGATATTTAACAGCCATACTTTGAGGCCTATACTAATCTGGTCAGAGGAACTTAAAGGACAGGTTTTGCTCCTTATCCTCCAAGGTTGACTAAGTTCCAGGGGACTTTGGAGCATCTCTCAGAATGTCCTGTAACTGTGCTGTGGTGAGTCACCTGTCCTTCTGTTAAGGGAGGTCGTGGAGATCCCATCAGACTGACCAGTATGCAGTCTACAAAGAGGAGGGTCAACACAGAGGAATCATTTCCTCCATGCTTCCAAGTGAAGCCAGCCACGATCGAGAAGGACCTTTGACTTATCTTCACATAGATGGAACTGGTAAAAGAAAGGAGCTAGGGCCTCCTCCAAGGCCCATGTGACCCTGAGGAACAGATCTTCCAAAGACCTGAAGACTAAAAATAAATTGGTTTATTTGGGCCAACTGTATTGTCTTAAACACCCAAAAGGAAAGTATAACCAAAGATTAAAGTTATCTGTATATTTCTTTAAGAGTTCAAGGGATTACACTACCCAGACATTAGGCTTAAGTCCATATAAAATGTTATTTATACGATTATTTCTCCTTAATGATTTTGTTTCTAAGCAGAAACTGCTGCTCAGATGTAAGACTTCAAATCTCGGTCTGCAATGCTGTAGTGCCCATCTGTAGCTAAGGGAGATAACCCACTATTGTTCTAAAATGATGGCCACAATTGTTTTCTCCCCCTATGTAGAAGCCTTTGAGAGGGAACTGACACTGATTCTAGCCACTCCAACAGCTATCAAAATGCCTGAAAGCAAATCCTGAGTCCATTACTCTCGAGAAACAAAAGAAAAATGAGAAGGAACCCAATAGAGGGATGCCTTTGGAAGCTCTCGTCAAGAAATCCCAATGAACTCTGATATGAACATTTGAAATTTGCCCTGTTCTGACTCTTTTCTGGTTCCCTGTCTAGAACTTGTAATGCTAACTACTCTTGCCTTTACTTCTCCTTTGAATCCACTATTCACCAGTCAAGGACTTTCTTTTCTCCCTACAGGTAAGAATTATGCAAAAATTTGGGGGCTGGAGAGATGGCTCTGTGGTTAAGAGTACTGGTTGTTCTTGCAGAAGACCCAGGTTCAAATCCCAGCATCCACATGGCATCTAACAACTGTCTGTAACTCCAGTTCCAGGGGATCCAACAGCCTCTTCTGTCCTCTGAGGGCATTGCACAACATGGGTACACTTACATACATGCAGGCGATATAGTCATGCACATAAAATGAAAATATTAAAGAAAAAATAGTTATGCAATTTTGGAGTCTTTTAGATAGACCCACTGAAGGGGTACCCCAATTGCTTCATCCTGCAAACTTGTTCAGCATGGAAGAAGCCAGAGTGGTCTGCATCCCAATTCCCAATCAGCAATTTGGGTAGCTTCTTCAGAGGATGGTGTGATAAGAATAAGAGGTAGGAATTGGCTAGGCAGTTAGGGTAAAAAAGAACCCAAAGAAAAGTAGCCAGTTTCCTGGCTAAAAGTGTTGGAGAGGAGGGATTGGGCATGGATTTGATCAAAACACCTTAGATGCATGTATGAAATTCTCAATAAAGTTCTTTTTAAGTTAAAAACAAAAGAGGAAATAATGGCATTACCTCCACCTAGAGGCAGACTACATTTTTTACCATAATATTAACAGCTGATGATCTTCATGTTCAATCAAATTCTGCATACATGCATAACATTTGACTAAGTATTCAGTAGGGAGAAGAGAGTGAAGTCTACACATCCAGGCTTCATGACAGGCAGGAACACATATCTTTCAATAATAATTCAAAATGTTAATGATCTCCTCCAATCAAGCATAGACCATCAGATGGGATTAGAAAATAAGACCCATCTATTTGTTGTTTTCAAGAAACATACCTCATTGGCAAAGATAAATATAGCTTCAGGGGATGGAAAAGATATTCCATGTTAATGGAACTAGAAAACAAGAAGATGCAGTAATTCTAATATCTGAAAAAAAATGGACTGTGAGTCAAAAGTATTCAGAATAAAGTCACTACATATTAAGAGAACAATCCATCAAGAAGGTATTGTAATTCTAAACATATGTAAATCAACTGGTGCACTCAATCTCATGAAGTCAACACTATTGAATATAATGTCACAGATTGATATCTAAACAATAAAAGTGGCTTCAATACTCCACTTCTCACCAATAGACAGATCATCCACAAAATGTCAATGAGAACATATCAGAGTTAATTGATGCTATAGATCAAATGGACATAACAGACATCTACAAAATATTCCAGCCAAACTGCAGAATACACATTCTTCTCAGCATTCTTCTATGAATAAGATCATATTTTAGAACACAAAGCAACCCTCAACCAATATAAGAAAGCTAAAATAATTTCTTATATACATCTGACTGAGCCATACACTATTGAATAATAAATAAGCTATCAAAGAAATCAGAAGGGAAAATATTTAATTCACCTAATTCAATGAAAATGAAGTGGGATTCTAAGAGAAAAGTCTATAGCTACAAATGGCTATATTAAAAAAAATAGAGAAACTCAATGATTTACCTCAAGACCATAGACAATAACAAGTCAAACTTAAAATCAATAGATAAAAAATAAAGATCAGAGTGATATTAATAAAATAAAAAGAAGCAATCTGAAGCAAGAATTTTAAAAAAAGAGTTGGTTCTTTGAAAAATAAGCAAGTTTCATGAACACTTAGCCAAATTAAAATAAAGAGAAGAGATGACCAAATTGATACACTAAAGATAATCAAGTTTATTAAGGCAGGTAGCACAATAAACATTAATGAAATTCAGAGGACTATTGAGACATAATTTTTAAAGCTATAGTCCAATAATTTGGGAAATCTAAGGGAAAGGGGTGAATTTCTAGCTATATATGACATACTAACATTAAACTGAAAGGATATAAACAACTTAAGTAGATAAATAAGAAACAAAAGTGCTAGATATATAAGAAATTGAAGTACTAATGAGAAAGAGAGAGAAAGAGAGAGGAGTAATGGGGATAAAAATGCCCAAAACTCTGTATATACATGTATGAAATTAAATTTAAAATATTCTAATGATAATTCACCATGATCAACTGGGCTTCTTCCCAGGAATATGAGCCCCAGCATACACTAATCAATAAATATAAACATATCACTTTCATCATCTCAAGAAGAGAAATCCTACGATCATATCAATTAATGTATAAAAGGCCTTTGACAAAGTCCATCATCCCTAATGAGAAAAACCGTGAAAAAAATGTATTATATATATGTATATAAGACCAGAAAACTGTTAAAACTATTAAGCACTTTCAGCAAAGTATAACTAAGCACAGAATCAACCAGTAAAGACTAGTAGATTTACTATATAAAATAATCAATATTCTGAGAAAGAAATCGGGAAAACAATACCCAGAAAAAAATACGAATAAACCAAGGACGTAAAAACCTTCTAAGTTGAAATTGAAAAAAGATGCTACAAGATGGAAGATCTCTTGTGCTTATGGATTGAGAGATGTACAAGGCCCATGTACAAGGATAGAGGGGAAGAAAGAGCTTAAGATGTAATATTTTGAACATATGTATGTATATTACCCAAACTAATTTATAGAGTCAATGGAATTCTAGACAAAAGCCCAATGACATTCACAGAACTTTAAAATGTTTTAAATTTATGTGAAAACACAAAAGACTTTGGATATACAAAGCAATCCAAAGCCCAAACCATACCACAGAGCCAAAGTATTAAAAATCAGCCAAAAGTATTAAAAATTAAAAATGTTTAGTTATACTTTGCTGAAAGTGCTTAAGAGTTTTAACAGTTTT
>NW_008332097.1:284939-315380 GCF_000622305.1 Nannospalax galili
TATATATATATATTGCATTTTTCATGGTTTTTCTCATTAGGAATGATGGACTTGGTCAAAGGCCTTTAATGCATTAATTGATATGATCATAGGATTTCTGTTCTTGAGATGTGTGGCCACCACACAGACACATAAATCAGTAGAATGCAATAGAGGATTCAAATACAAGCCCACAAAACTACAGCCACATCTTTGACAAAGATCTCAAAAACATGCCTTGAAGAAAACATAGCTGGATATCCACATATAAGACAGTTAAAGGCCTTTAATGCATTAATTGATATGATCATAGGATTTCTGTTCTTGAGATGTGTGGCCACCACACAGACACATAAATCAGTAGAATGCAATAGAGGATTCAAATACAAGCCCACAAAACTACAGCCACATCTTTGACAAAGATCTCAAAAACATGCCTTGAAGAAAACATAGCTGGATATCCACATATAAGACAGTTAAGAAAATCCTTGGCATGGTGGCACATGCCTTTCATCCCAGCACTCCAGAGGCAAAGGCTAGCAGCTCTCCATGAGATCCAGGCAAGGCTGGTTTACATAGCAAGTTCCAGGCCATCTGGGGGCTATAGGGAAATGTTGTCTCAAAAAAAATATAATAATAATAATGAAAAGAAAATCACTATTTTTCAGCCTGTATAGAAATCAATTTGAAATGGATCAAAAACCTTACCATAAGGCTTGAAACTGTTAGAGAAAAACTTAGAGAAAGCACTTCAAGATGTAGATGTAGACATGGATTTTCTGGAAAGGACTCCAATAGCTCAGATAATACCAAGAACTGACAAATGGGATAGTACAAAGTACAAACTTTCTACAGAGACAGGAAAGCAACCAAGTGAAGAGATAGACGCAGACTGGGAGAAAAATCTTTGGTAGCTATTTTTAGCATCTGGAACACACAAAGAACGCAAAAGTCTAAACACCCAAAACCCAAACAATGAGTAAATGGACTAACAAAATGAGCGGAACTGACATGGAAACCTTGTCCCTGAAGACAAGCTCTCATAGTTCTAGAAGTTACTATGCAAGTTGCTAAGGGAGAAAATCAATCAACTATCTAACCTATTTCTAAACCTAATAACCACAGCAACTGGCACAGTTTGTGCAGTAGTGGCACTGTCATCTAGGGGGTAATCAACAGCTACACTTAAAGCCCTCTCAATGGGAAGGAACTCATAGGTAGAACTGTAATATAGCCATATACATGGCTGGAGAAGTCATAGATTTTTGAAGAAACTCTAAGCCTATAACATCCCTAGACAAATTACTTTATTTACTGTATGCTAAATATGGATCCTTATATTTACAGGCAAGTATACTGTACACCACTCATCAAAGAAGCTTCTTTTTGCAACAGAGGGAGACTATTACAGAGTTCCACAACTGGTCACACAGAGAGACTGTACGTCTGAGAGACGCCCAGCCCTAACTGACACATCTACAACTAAGGCTCATGAAACATAGTGGAACGGGGGTAGAGAAATAATAATACAGCCTTCAACTCTCACCAGTGAAGCTTCCTAACACAACAGAGTGTGGTGCACAGAGAAGGCCACAGCTAGCTAAGTTTTAGTTAATAAGAGACTGCAGAGTGTGTGTCCCTGGACTGGACTCCTATATTAAACCTCATCCACCCAAGATTCAGGGACCTTTGTGAAAGAGAGGCTGGGAAGATTGTAAGAGTCAGGGTTGATGCATGAACAGACAGAAACAGGCTTTCAGGCCACTGGAAACTTGTTCATGTGAACTTGCAACAATGGTGACATCATGCACAATGCTAGAATGAGGGAAACGGGCAGCAGGCCCCAAGCATAGCCTAGGAACTATTGACAACTGATTACTGCTGGGTGAGGGAGAGTAGGTCATCTTTAAGATTTCTAGACAGGCTGACTAGACTCCAGTGGATGAACTTGTACCAAAGGACATCTGCATACAAACACTTGACCGGATAACATAAATGACAGAACGCATGAAAACTTGTGGGGAGGGGGGTGTATAAGGAAGTATGGAGGGGCAGGGCTAAATTTGATTAAGAACTATTGTATGAAATGCACAAAAACTCAGTAAAATATTTTAAAAGCATGAAAGACTGTTAAGAACTAGGGTTGGTCCATGAACACAGGGAAACAGAAGCTTTCAGGCCACTGGAAGCTTGCACATGTGAACTTGCAGCAATGGTGGCATTGAGCAAAAGACCCATGCCAACTCAATGAGACAAGGGCCCTGGGAAATGGGCTGCAGGCTGGCCCTAGTCTGGAAACTGTTCGAGACTGATTACTTACGACTGGGTGAGGGACAGTAGACCTGGGTGAAGGATTCTAGATAGGCTGATTAGACTCCAGTGGATGAATTTGTACTGTAGGACATCTGGGCACCAATGCTTGACTGAATGGGACTTAACATGTGTGGTGGAATGTTTGAGGTGGGGAGGATACAGGCATGGATGGGGGAGTGGGGTCTAACTTTGATTAAGAACTGTTGTATGAAATGTAAAAAATCTCAATAAAAAATTTAAAAATTTGATGTCCAAATGACCAGTAAGCATGTGAAAAAATGTTCAACATCCTTATCGTCAGGAATATGCAAATGAAAACACCTTGAGAGCTCATCTCTTCCCAGTCAGAATGGCAGTCCTTCAGCAAGTAAACAATAACTAATGCTGGTAAGAGTATAAGAAAGATAGGGTGACCGCTTCAGAGGGGGGAAAGTTAGAGTAGCAAAAAGCCCCAGAAGGAAAGAAGAAGGAAGGAAGGAAGGAAGGAAGGAAGGAAGGAAGGAAAGAAGGAAGGAAGGAGGGCGGAGGGAAGGGTACACGAAGTTGTCAGAAAAAGTTGATGGGGAGATATGGGATGTTTTGGAGGGGAGTGAGTGGGCATGGATTTGATCAAAACACCTTGTATTAATGTATGAAGTTCTCAATAAAGCTTTCTTTTGGTTAAAAAAAGACTATAAGAAAGAAAGAACTCTTATGTCCTGCTGATGGAAATGCAAATTGGTCCAGACACTATAGAAATTGAAATGAACGGTCCTTAAAAAACCAAAGACAGGACTACTATGTGACTCAACTATACCATTTTTACAAACATACCCAAGAGCTCTAACTTAACATCACCCAAATATACTCATATATCTATGTTTATTGAAACAATACTCACAATAGCCAAGTTATAGAATCAATCTAGGCATCCGTCAACAGATGAATGGGAAAAGAAAACACGATGTGGAGTTTTATTCAGTCATAAAGAAGAATAAAGTTATGACATTTGCTGGAAAATGGGCGAAACTCAAGATCATCATATTAAGCAAAATTAGTAAGCTGTAGAAAGACAAATATTGCTTGTTTTCTTCTTATTTGGGAGTTCTAGGATTGTTTATATATATTTCTAAAATTCTCTTCAAAAATTATTTTTATTCTTCTTGTTTTATGCATATGAATATTTTGCCTATACGTATATAAGTGCACCTGTGTCCTGCAATGTCCCCAAAAGTCAAAAGAGGGCATCAGATGCTGGGTCTTCTGCAAGAGTAGCCAGTGCTCTTACCTGCTGAGCCATCTCTCCAGCCCCATATTTCTAAAACTCTTTATATATACATATACATACTTAGTGAAGGCAGAAGGGAGACTGGGAAAGAAGACAGTGGGATGAGGACAGTAGGAGGAAATAATACTGTGGTGAAAGTGTTCTAAGTACATGATGTACTTGAAATAAATTGTCTCTATGAAGCTCAATATTTTGTTTGATGAATGTATGCAATTTAAAAGTCTAAAGAAAATCGGTGACTACTGTTCATTACATGTATTATTCCATTTAACTGAATCAAAATTCTAGCAAGAAATTATAAATTTATGAGAAAGATATTGTAAGTTCATTCTTTTTATTTCTGAATAATGTGAAATCATTACCATTATATCAATTTAATTTTTAAATACTTACACTGTGAGTTAGTAAATATTTTAATAGTACCTCACATCAATGAAACTACCATAAATTTTGTTTCCCAAATTTTTAAACCTGGATTTCCTTACATTTTCATTTATATATTTGGTAATATTAAATAATGTGAACAGGTAGTTATAGTTAATATTCAAAAATCTTTAAAAATAAGAGCTACTTTTTTTCTTTCATTCTAACATAAAGTACTTCAATACAATACCCTTTCCTTTCTTTTCTGGTTAATTATTCTCAGTGACATTTTGAGATCAGAATCAGCATATAATTATTCTTCCTCTAAAAACCCCTGAAAGTAAAGTGGAGCTCACAAAAGAATATTTAAATCTAAATGCTTTTGAATTAATTACCTTGGAGTGAGTCAGCTCAAGCTGACTTTTATTAAGATTTTTCAGATTTAATTTTTTTTGGATTCCTCAAGGTAAGAAAGAGGTCTGTAGTATCTAAAAGGTTTAATGGCAGCAATGAAATCTATTGCTAAAATGAAAGCAAGGTTTCTAGAATTTTGAAAATTAAAGAAACTAAGCTCCAGCTTTTTTCAGCTCTATAAAAACACAAAGAATTTTGCCACACAAGAGACTTCTATAAGCTGAACTGTAACCTTGGACTTCTCACCTCACCCAGTGCACCCAATATTTAAATGACTTCCTTCTTATTCTTAAAGTCTCACTTAAAAGCCATTTCCTCTGGCAAAATTACTCTAACTCTCTACTACCTACATTTTTCTGGTAAATGCTATGATTTTACTATTTATTCTCATAGTTTATAATTTACCTCTAGTTCAGCATATTTTTGGTTATCTCCTTTACAAAATGTAAGCTTACAAATTTGTGAACTCTACTCCAAGAAACTAAAAACAAAGTTTTCAATGCCCCCTGCTCTATTTCCAGTAATCACCATGATGTATGAAATACACATAGCATAAATATTTCAATAAATAATATCAGATTCATTTACTTAAAAATATTCACAGAAGGCCTGGAGAGATGTCTCAGCAGTTAGCAACACTGGTTGCTCTTGCAGAGGACCTGGGTTCAGTTCTCAGCACCCAAATGTTGGCTAACAGCATCCTAGAACTCCAGTTCCAGGGGACCCAATGCTCTCTCCTGGCCCTGCAGGCATTGTATAGAACAGATGCACTCATACATTCATACACATAAAATATAAATAAATAAATTGAAAACCATGTTGAATAGCATGAGGAAATCTCATGTTGTCCTCCATCCTGCTCGGGATGTGAATTATCCATGCTGTATCCACGGTATACATGGATATAGATGGTATGTCCATGATATTCAGTGTATCCATGCTGTATACTACCAGTTCATGAATCACTTATTAGCTACCTCAATTATCAAATCAATTACAGGATATTTGTTAGTCAGTTTTCCTTCACTATAACAAAATAACAGAGACAACCAACTTAAAAAGAGGAAAGGTTCATTTTAGGCCCCAGTTTAGGAAGTTTCTGCATATGGTTGGTTAATCTATATGTGGGTCTGTGATAAGATAGAGCATCATGGCATGAGCAGAGGGCAGAGGAAGCTATTCACGTAGTATGTTTTTTAAGCATACAGAGAGGATATTTTGGAGCCCTAATACTCTCCTCAGGGTCATTCACTCTTGACCTAACTACTTGTTACTAGGCCACATACCTAAAATGTTGCACAGGGCAGGGAAAGGGGGAACTACCTTAGTAAGAGTTCTTGTGCTTGAGAAGACCTTATTTTACTGAGAAATGGACTCAAAGCACAAAATCATAGAGACTGACAAATCAAATATGTCAAAGAAAAAAGAAAAAACAAAACAAAACCAAGTGGTTCCTTTAAGTGGCAGGTAGACGTTCTAAACCCAATAAGAAAAGGGAGAAAAAATCATATGCTGAGGCCACTAAGATTTGACGTAAGTTGTTGTAACCACTTCTCATGCCTCATTTATAAATTAAACGTTTTCCGTAGGTACATATGTATACGGACAAAACATAATATACATGTAAGTTTGATGCAATCTCTAGTCAGGCATCCACTAGTGGGTCTTAGAATGTATCTACACAGTGGGCAACTACTGTGTCTTATGAGTCCGTGAGTCAGCAATTCAAGCAGAACACAGAGTATGGCTAGTTACCATTTTATGATGATTGGAGCCTTAGATAATCATAATTGCTCAGAACTAAAATAGAGTAGTTAGGGGCTACCCAATCCTCTCTCTCTCTCTCTCTCTCTCTCTCTCTCTCTCTCTCTCTCTACTTTCTCTCGTGTTTCTCTCTATTTCACTGTCTGTTTTCCCTCTCTCCTCTCTCTGCCTCTGTCTCCCTCTGTCTCTCTCTTGCGCTCTCTCTCTCTCTCTCTCTCTCTCTCTCTCTCTCTCTGTAGGTCAGAGGATACTTTGTGGGAGTCCGTTCTCTCTTGTGTGTATGTGTGTGTGTTACAATCTGGGCTTCCTGACACTATAACATCTGTACTAGGATTTTTAATTGATTTTTTGCCATTTTCACACAATATAATTTAATGATATTTAGATTCCCTCACATATCTACAACTCCCATTATTGCCCCCACCTAACTTAATGTACTCTATTATATATATGATAAGTCCTATAGTCTAATTTGCCCCCAAATGTCCTTCAGCATGGGTTCATCCACTGGGGCCTAGTTAACCTACTAAGAGTCCCATCCTTGAGCTCAGATTATATTGACACCCAAATCTAATAAAACTGTAGTAAAGGAATTTCAATGGAGTCTAGGAGGTTAATGCTAGTTGTTGTTCAACACCCTCCAAGTTCCTCTGTGAAGGGTAGACTAGAATTATAGAAAACTCAGAAAAAATTCTGTAAAAATAAAATTTTCTGAGATAATAAATAAAACTATGGCACGTCAACACATCATAGGTCTTTTGGGACAATAGAAGCATGATATCCTTGAAAAGTTTCTTCACAAATAATATATGGTCATCATTGAATCATAGTAAGTGTGCTAGTGGTGAGACCTAAGAAAGAAGAGTGATTGAGTTAAAATGAAATCATAGAACTAGGCCAGAAGGAGAAGAGCTGAGAAAGCTCCTGTTAGTGGGCATGGGCTAGGATTTACTATGTAGAAAGTGCATGTTTGGTGGGCCATTAAGTGTGATTATGTAACTCCAGACTACTCAAGAGAGTACATACATAAGCTTGGAACAGGGCTACAGAAAATTCTAAAAATGTTCAAAAAAATAAAACAATAAAAATGATAAGTGCTGTTGATAAACTACAGAAGACAAGATGAGAATTTTTCTTCCAATAAGGTGAATTAATGAGTGACCTGCTATGATATTAGCAGCCAATCAGGCAGCTAGAGCTATGGGTTGAATGAACAGGCTGATTGTTTCAAGGCTAATAAGTGTAGGACTGAGAATAAAAGGTGTACCTTGAGAAAGAAAATATGTTAATGGTGCCTTACTTTTATGCTGAAAACCAAAGAGAGCAGCTCCAGCTCAAAGGGGAATTGCTATACCTGAGTTAATAGATAGTTGGGTGGTAGAGGTAAAAGTGTGAGGTGAAAGACCCAGTAAATTAGCTGAACCCATAGAAATAACTACTAAAATGAGTATCAGGGTTCATGAATGTTATTTGGGGGAGTGAATAATTATTATTTGTCTCATAATAAGCTGAATTAATCATTGTCTGATTTCTTATGTGGAATTTTAGAATTTCAACCAAATATATTCAAAGGCAGAGTGTGAACATTGACATTTTCTTAAGACCCAAGCTTTTGATCTAAATGGAACTGAATCAGATGCATTTTGTAAATATCTATTTCAGGTCCTGAAATGGAGCAATGTCAGTCATTATGTGGCCCTTCATAAGGCATTGAGACACTAACTCAGGCTAATAAGTTAGTGGGGGGGAGGCTTTGTGAGGGACAGGAATGATATTTTCACTAATTCTTAAAATAGCTATGACTTGGGAAAATTAAGTGGAGGTAGGGGTAAGGAAGAATGTTCAAGAAGATGTCAGTATATACAAAGTCTCAGGATAAGAAAGATTGCTGTTAGGACATATGCCAGAAGGAGATGGGTTAGCATAAGAAGTAATAAGGTAGTGATGAGTCCTGTGATTAGCTAGAAAAATGGAGGTTCAGCCTTAAAGGCCTTTTGGAGAAAGATAGAATTTGAATTATACAGCCTGGGGAAAAATGAGTATTCCTTCATAGAAGGTTATGTGGTAAGATGTGTAAATATATTAGAAAGAATTGGCTGCAGAATTTTTAAAAATGATTTTTTCAGAAATCTGAGCAAAATAAAATGGTATCCAGGATAAAAGAGATGGTAGTGTGTATGTGTAGGAAATAGAGAGTGAATGTGGAAATTCAAGGCCAAAGAGACAAAATGTCAAACCCAAATTGAACACTTTCTGTATGACCTTGGATAGTTCCTTGAGGTCCTTGAGTTAGCGTGTTTAAAATAAAATGAATTGTTTCTCTCGTAACAGTACTTTAAATCAGCTATTTTTATAGTTAGTATTTAGTGAATAATGTCATTCATTGGGCCTTTCTTATTAATAATCTTATATTACATGGTAGGTACTTTCATTTTATTTATAAGAAATAAAACAGGCATGGATAAGAATTTACTTTTTCTTAATTAATTTACCAAGTTCAACTTGTAGGAGGACATAGAAGCCAAGCAGTCTAGTCCTGAAGACAACACCATTCTTAAACGATCCGTGATGTCTTTGATTATATAAAATAAGATGCATATCATAAATGCTTACTTCAGAATCTAGAAGATGCTATAAATAGCCCCTATAGAAAGCTGTTAATGTCAGCAAGTAGAAAAATTCATGGAGCCATTGAAAGGCAGCCGAAGTTGGGATGCTTCCTCAGGTCACAGACAGATAGACTGGGGGCCAGAAGAAAAGCTAAACATTTTTAATGCATTTTTGCAAATTTCATACAATATATTTTTATTGTATTTAGATATCCTCCCATATCTATACCACTTCTTGTTACTACCCTAATTTTGTGTACATATTTACATATATGTACCACATTTTTGTTAACCACTTGTCAATTGAGGGGCACTTAGGTGTCAAATTTATGTCCCCAAATGTGCTTTAGCAGTTTTCTCTCCCCTTCCCAACACCAACAATAGTTTCCTATAGTTCCTCCGGTAAGATTGGGATTTGTTACCCACTTCCCCATGTTTGTGTTGGGATTTTGTCTGGCTTGAGCTTACACGGGACTTTTCCATATTGTCACCATTGCTGAGTTCATACTAGCAACTGAACAGATGTCTGAAAACTCTGCTTCCTGTGATCATTCAGCACACTGGACTCTTACGATCCTTAGCAATGAGCCCTGTGCCTTGGGAGGCAGTGCCCTTGGGAGGAGTGCCCTACTCAGGGATAAGCGTATGCAGTCTCTTATTCACTGAACACTGATAAGTGGTGGTTATTTGAGTTAATCATCATCTCCTGCATAATGAAACTTTGCTGGTGAGAGGTGAGACTTGCATTAATCTATGGTATAGCAATAAGTAATTAGAAGTCAGTTTAATACTATATTTAGCAGAATAGTGGCCTGTCTAGCCTCAGGTTTCTAGGCTTGATATCAATGTCATATATGGGCTCCATCTTATGAAGCAGACCTTAAATCCAAAGAGAAAGTGGTTGGTTTCCCCCATAATATTTGTGCCACTATTATACTAGTGGGCATAATTTTTTTTCCATATAAAAGTGTTAATTTTTTATTTACACATGTTAAGGAGTTATCCATAGGAATCTTTTCCTTCATATATTAAGTTTTTACATTTGTACATACATGATTTAAAACCTCATGTATAATTTTTTTTTCATTTTTATTACATTATTGGGATTTTCATGCAGTATAATTTGATGGCATTTAATCCCTTCTGTTACCCCCACCTACACTATTGCCCCAGAAATTTAATGTACAATATTATATAAAGTTGCATGGGTTTCTGAGAAAAAAAAAAGAGTATTCTTTGGTGTTTGGGTGAAATGTGCTATAGAAATCCCTTAGGTCTCATTTGGTTTATGATCCCAATTAACTGTAGGATTTCTCTATTTAGTTTTTACCTGGCTTACTTTCCTATTAGTGACAGTGGGTATTAAAGTCATCCAGTATTACTGTGTTGGAATTAATGTGTGATTTTGGATCTAATAAAGTTTATTTTATGAAGTTAGGTGCCCCTGTGTGTAGTGCATATATGTTCAGAAATGTAGTATCTTCTTGGTGTATTTTCCCTTAATAAGTGTGAAGTGACATTTCCTATATTTTCTGAGTAGTTTTAGTTTGAAGTCTATTTTGTCAGCTATTGGAATAGCTACATCTACTTCTTTCTCAGTTCTGTTTTCTTGAAATACCTTTATAGTTTTATCCTAAGGTGGTGTGGATCACTGATATTGAGGTGTGTTTCTTGGAGGCAGCAAATCCATGGATCCTGTTTTCTAATTCAATCAGTTAACTTGAGTATTTTCTCTGGAGAGTTAAGACCATTAATTATTATCTGCCAGTTTTTATTCCTCTTAAGTTATTGTTGTAGTGTTGCTTTCTTAGAACTCTTTTCATTAACTCTGGGATATTTTATTTATCGTCTTGATAGTGCTCACTCTTTCTTCAGACTGAAGTATTCCATTGATTATACTCTCTAAAACTGGTTTGTGGATATAAATTTCTTAAATATTTTTTATCATGGGAATTTTTTTTCTTTCTCTTTCAAATACAACAGAAAGTTTTACTGGGTATAATAGTCTGAGCTTGAATCTGTGTTCTTTGATGATGTGTATGACATTGGTCCAAGTCCTTCTGGCTTTCATAATCTCCACTGAAAGGTCAGCTGTTATTTTGCTGGGCCTGCTTTTATATGTGACTGGATCATTCTCTCTCACAGATTTCAGTATCTTTTCTTTGTTCTGTACATTTAGTGTTTTCATTATATGATGTATGGAGATTATTTTATGGTCCTGCTTATTTGGTGTTTTGTATGCCTCCTATAGTTTTCTGGATATCCCTTCACTTGGGGGATATCTGTGCCTTTGACCTGGGTTCTTTTATATCTGTAATTTGTAGGTTTGGTCTTTTTTAAAACATATTTTATTATTTTTATTTTATGTATATGAGTGCATTGTTTGCATGTATATAAGTGCACCTGTCCCTGTGTTGTACAATGCTGGCAGAGTCAGAAGGGCTTCAGATCCCCTGGAACTGGAGTTAGAGACAGTTCTTAGCCACCATGTGGGTGCTGGGAATCAAACTTGGGTACTTTGCAAGAGCAGTCAGTGCTCTTAACCGCTGAGCCATCTCTCCAGCCCCAGGTTTGGTCTTTTACAGTGTTTCAGTTTTCTTGCATGTTTTGTTCCTGGGTTATTTCAGATTTGAGCTTTTTTTGATTGAGCAAACTTTTTTCCCACCTTGTCTTCAAGATATGATATTCTCTGTTCCACTTCATCCCTTCCCTTTTTGCTCCTTTCCTCTAAGATATTTGTTTGAGTCCCTGAGTTTTCCACTTCAAGTTTTATTTCAGTTTGGATTTTCTTCAGAGATTACATCTATTTATTGAATTTTAATGTTTTTTATTGTTTTAGTTATTTCATTCAACTGTTTTCACAGTCATTCAGTTTTTTATTCATATACTCTTTGAGTTCCTTGAGCATATTGATAATGCTATTTTTAAACCACTGCCTTTTGCATCCACAAGGTTGCCATTCTTAATGGGAGTCCTAATTTATGGAGGAGACAGATTATTTTTGTTGTTCATGTTGTTTCGATTTTTTTCAATGAGACCTAGGCATGTGGATTTGTGTGGCAGTGCCTTGGTATGGGTAGGTGATTTAGTATTTGTTGAGTGTTCATTTTTATTTTTGTTTGCTGTTTCCTTTACCTTCTCATATTATGACTCAGCTTAGTAGTGCTCAGTGTTCAGTGTTGGGGCCACATTAAGTTGATGTGCAAAGGAAAGAAGTAGTCTCAGTTCACCTGGAGATGGGTGTAACTTTTGAGTTGAGGTTCCAGGATTAACTCCACCTGGTCCTGAATAAGCAGAGTGGGTTGGGTGGCTACTAGGTGAACAAATTGGCTGGTAGGTTAGGCTGGGGAGCTGAAAGACCTGGAGTGCGCAAGGATCCTAGGGACTGAATCCTGGGATCTGAGAGAGTAGAACTTGAAGATGTCTCAGAAGGAGGAACTCAGGACCACAGATATGGGGTGGAGAAGGACCCCAGCAATCCAAGCAAGTCTGAGAGCTGAGACAGAAGAGGAAATTCACCACAGCAAGTCTGGGGGACCACACATATCTAGGGTGGTCAAGGATCCCAGCCATCCAAGGAGGCATGAAAGCTGAGATGACAGGGTGTGAAAAAGTCTCAGAAAAGGTGACTCAGGACTGGCTCAGGACCACTGGTCTGGGGCAGAGAAGGATCCCAGTAACCCAAGCGGGCCTGATAGCTGATGTCAAAAGTTAAACCTTTAATAAAGCAAAAGTAATGTATGCTTTGCAGGGGCAAAGTTAGAAGACCAGAAGAGAACTAACTGCCTCAAGTCTTGGGTTTGTGTGGCTTCTATTGTAGATTAAGTTGAACTTAGAGGAACATGAGCCTTTGACCATAATGCCATGCTGTGTCCTTTTATGTCCTTTGCACATGTGTAACATGGAAAATGTGGTTGCAAGTAGAATGTTGTAGTAGGCACATGGTCAAAAGTACTACTTTGTTCAAAGATGTTTAGTAGCGCTGTGGTCAGTGGTATGGTAAATGTCATGGCTCATGTTTGGCCAAGAGCCAGGGTATGTGCTCTAGCTTGGCAGAAAGAGATAACTGCATGTCATTGCTGCTGGTTAATCTTTAACCTTATCTTCAGTAATGATCTCTCAAAATTTTTCATCATTTTGGGGCTGGAGAAATGGCTTAGAGGTTAAGAACACTGGATGGTCTTACAGAAGACCCAGGTTCAAATCCCAGCACCCACATGGCAGATAACAACTGCCCGTAACTCCAGTTCCAGGGGATCCGATGGCCTCTTCTGTCCTCCACAGGCATTCATTGCACAACACGGGTGCATTTACCTACATGCAGGCAATACACACATACACATAAAATAAAAATAGTAAATAAAATATATTAAAAATAAATAAATAAATAATAAAATTTTTTAAAATTAATTTTTAAATTTTAATTGAGCTATTGTAATTTCATACAACAGTTCTTAATCAAATTTCGAGCCCCTCCCTCCCCCATGCATGCCCCCACCATCCCTACACCGGACCTCCTGTATTTTGCCATACATGTTAAGTCCTATCCAGTCAAACATTTGCACCCAGATGTCCTTCAGTGTAAATTCATCCACTGGAGTCTAGTCAGCCCATCTAGAGATCATACATAAAGTATACACTCCCTCATCCAGTAGCAATCAGGCTCCAGTAATTCTCAGTCTAGGGTCATCCCTCCACCCATTTCTCACCTCTGCTCTGGATCCTTGTTTAATTTAGTTGGCATGGGTCCTGTCCTCGATATCATCATTGCCATAGATCATATGTGCAAGCTTCCAGTGGCCTGAAGGCCTCTGCTTCCCTGTGTTCATGAGACAGCCCTAGATCTTACAATCTTTCTGCCCTCTCTTCCTCAGTGGTCTTTGAACCATGGATGGATGAGGCTCCATACAGGAGTCCTATCCTACACTCTTTAATCTCTTATTTTTTAAAACTTGACCAGCTGTGGCCTTCTATGTGCATCACACTTTGTTGTATAAGGAAGCTTTACTGGTGAGAGTTGAGGGATGCATTAGTTTTCTCTCTACTCCTTGTTCCATTTTGTTGCATGAGACTTAGGTGTAGAGATTCAACTGTAGATGTGTTACCCAGTGTTGGGTATCTCTCAGACATAAGTCTCTGTTTCTGAGCAGTTGTGAAATTCTGCAGTAGCCTGCATCTGTTTCAAAAAGAAGTTTCATTCATGAGTACTGTACCATATGCTTGCCTGTAAATAGGAGGGTTCATATTTAGCATATGTAAGAAATTTCATTTGTCTAGAGATATGAAAGTGATAGGGTTTTCTCTAGAATTTATGTCCTCTTCTGCGATGTGTATTTCACTGAGTTTACAGTGCCACCCATGAGTTCACTCCCATTGAGAGAGCTTTAAGTCCAATTAGATAGCTGTTGATTGCTCCCCAGATAACATTGCCACTACTGCACCAATAAAGGTAATTTTCCCTTCTGGTCATAATGGTTATTAGGCTTTAGAGCTGGGTTGGACAGATGATTGTTTTTCTCCCTTGGCAGTTTACATGTTATCATCTAGCATTATGATAACTGAACTTTGGTTAGAAGGCTTCCAGGTCAGTTCCTGCTCCATTGTTCCAAGTCCTGTATCCAAAGGGTGTCCTGTCTTCAGTAGTCTTATCTACTAGTTTTAGAAGATAACTAAGAGGTTTGGCAATAGCTTGTGTTATTTTGGGAGTCTCCTGGACCACTTTCACCAACCACTTGAATTTTCATCTTTTAGTGAAAGGACAGCATTTGAAAATCTGCCTCCTCCTTCCCAGATTCTACTACTCTTTGTCTACTGTTAACATCATTGCCATTTGAAGGCAAAACTTAATTCTTACTAACAAGGCTGGGAAACTCTCGATCTTTTCTTATTACATTCTAGTGCCTATCAATAACAACATTCGTTACTTAGCAAAGTTGGATTGTTGTTCAGCCATCAATGATTGCTACATCTGTTCCAGTGTTAAAGAGGTATGATATGAGATAATGGGATTTCTGATCTCAGTTCGTCTTGTAACCGTGATCCTATCCTGAAGCTCTGGTAGGGAATGAGACATTAAGTACTAGACAGATATTATCAGGCTTGAAGATCACTGGGAATGTACTCCTCCCTCATAATCATCAGCTTGTAAAAACAGAAAATGGAAATGAAAGACCCTCATTACTGACCAAAAGAATCAGAATCAAACCCCATCTCCACCTATGGATGGGGATATGATATGACTTTCTAAACTGCCTAAGAGACCATAAGATTATTATATAGCAGTTGGCTTTGGATACAGAACAAGGACATATCATTGTCACCTCCATTAAGAGTTAATACAAAAGAGTCTGTCAGTCCCCTGTGTTGGAAAAAAAAATTCTCTCTGGAAAAGCAGTCTTGTCTAGAGACTTTAGAATAATAATAAAAGGTCTAACACATAGGTTGGCTCAGCAGTCTTTCTGGTCACTGTCCAGTCCCACATCATGGGCGTGTTCAGCTCTATGGTAGTTTCCAGCCATTGTCCATTCTTGCCACTTGAGAATGCTAAACTTTATTTTGAAATAAACCCACCTAGGTTTCATGCTACAAGTGTATATCTATCTCATCAGTATTCTTTCCACAGAGATCAAAGGGAGCACTGTCGACATTCTAAAGAGCTACATTGCTGTCAGACTATCAGACTACCACATTTTTGTCTTGAAAAATTGGTGTGTTTAATGAGCATAAGGAGTCTTCCTGGTGGATGTTAATGGTGACCTTTCTACTTTGTCCCTAAGCATGAACTTAGAGATAAAGAACTCTACTAAATTGGAATGTGTACTATTTTTACATCCCTCAAAACATGGCTTTATTCTCTTTCAGAATGGGGTATCTTTAGGATTCCACTTTCCTCAACCAGATCTGAATAAGCTGCTTCTGTAGGAAAAGCAACCTGGGATCCAGGATTTTTCTCCTCAGGAATGGACCAGTTATCCTCACTCACTGTTAAATACTTAAACATGCACATATTCTAGACTTTTTGCTACAGCTTTCTGTATAAGGTGGGCACATTGCACATGTCCCATTAAATTTTCTCCTTCCCACTCTCTGCTTAACCCACCCTCACTCTCTTCAGGGTCTTTTGCTCCAGGTGCTATTAAACAAACCATATAACATACTTTTTTAAATTTTTTAAATTTAATAACCACATGATCAGAAGAAGCATTTCGTTACAGCTTTAACATATTCGGTAACACATTTCAGAGCAAGGATACATCTCTTTCAAAGGTGGCTGTAAATTTTTAGGTTCACAGTTGAATTAATACAGTCATACAATATCAAACTCAGTATAAACCCTGTAAGACATAAAGTTGAATGAGTATTTACCCTTTAAAGAAGATCTCCACTTAATTTTAAAATATGCAGTTTCCTACATTTTTAATGCTACTAACACTTAGATGTTTGCACGTGCTTCTGGGCAACCCTGGCCAATAATTCAGAGGAAGATATCTCCTATCTGACATTGTTTCTTGTTATGCAGCATTTAGCTATACATATTGATTCTTAAAAAAATTTATTAACCCTGTTAATCCTTGGTTATACTTTCCTTTTGGGTGTTTAAGACCCTACAATTGGTCCAGATACACCAATTTATTTTTACTCTTAAGGTCGTTTGAAGATCTGTTCCTCAGGGGTCACATGGGCTTGGGAGGAGCCCCTGGCTCCTTTCTTTTACCAGTTCCACCTATGTGAAGATAAGTCAAAGGTCCTGCTAGACCATGGTTGGCTTCACTTGGAAGCATGGAGGAAATGATTCCTCTGTGTTGACCCTCCTCTTTGTAGACTGAACACTGGTTCAGGTCCATCTGATGGGGTGTCCACGGCCTCCTTGATCAAGAGAACATATGTAACATTTTTATCTGAATTTTTCATTTTATATCTTGTGTAGGGGAGAAATGGAGTGGGGGGTGAAGTAAATTACAAAGGTGAACACTCTGCTTCACAGAAGGCAGACACCTGGCGCCCCACTCTGCTCTGCGGCTCAGTGGCCTGCCAGCCCAGATCGCTTCTGCACCCCACCCATAGTCACCTTAAGCTTTAGCCCACTCCTCCTGGGCCCACGGTCTCACCCCAGGTGGATAAATGCCCCCTCTTGCATCCATAGGCACGACACTGGGGACATCCTTTTTTTCCGCACTCCTGTCCAAGATGGCATCAAAAGCCCCACCCTCCTCAGCTAATTCTCAGCAGTTAATTCTCCTCAGCAGGCCCTGCCACTCAGAGGAACCAGGCTCCTGGGGTCACAGCACAGCAAAAAATAAATTAGACTCAGTACCCCTTGGTCAAAATGTAAGTTTGTAAATAAGTCCAATATCATTCATAAACTTTTGTTTCCTAATTTTTTGTTGCTTTTAAGTTTTTTGTTTTTGCTGCTGCTGTTTGCTTGTTTTTATTTTTACACATTGTTTAATATTTGCTCATGAAGTTGTCTTTATCAGTGCTCTTCGTATCTTTATCTAGACTTCAACTACTACCCAGATAAAGATTGTATCTTTATCTAGATTTCAAATACTTTTTAAAAATATTTTTATTTTCCGGGAATTTTACACAATGTATTTTGACCATATTCAGACCCCTTTCCCCCTCTCCACACCCACCCAACTACCCTCCCCAATTTAATGATTTTTCTTTTTTTTAAGGCCTATGAGATCTAGTCTCCTAAATGCTCTTGACTGTGCATCTACCCCTTGGAGTCACCACACCAATAAGGAAAACTCAATCTTTCTCTCTCTCTCTCTCTCTCACCACCCTGTGGTATCCAGACATCTGACACCTCTGACACTTACACTTTTTCTTCTACAGATGAGCCACAAACTAATAAACAACCCTTTTCCTTTTGATTAGTAATTATTTTTAATAACGGATATGTGTCTGTGTGTGGGTATATGCACAAGTCAGCTGCCAGAGGAAGCTAAGGCAGTCAGATGCCCCTCAAGCTTGGGTTACAGAAACATGTGATCCATGCAGTACAGGTGCTGGGAACCAAACTTAGGTCATCTGCAAGAATAACACTCACTGTTAACTGCTGAGCCATCTCTCCAACTCATAATGTACTTCAAAAACTAAAAAATGGTACCATCCTATAAATTTATCAAAGTAAACTGGGACCATATGAGCACATGGGCATATTAAAATCATATCAGGAAAGTCAGGCCCAAGATATATTGAACACACCAAATAGACGAGTACAACATCCTCACATGGATCCCATAAATCAGAGGACACTTACCACTGTGATGGAAATATTGCACACTAACCTATCAAGTGACCACTCAGTGTGCACATCAAGGGACCCAAAGACAGAGGACTCCCAACTTTCCCAGGGCTTCAGCTCAACCTTTCCACTAATGACACAGTCACCAGCATTGCCATCTATCCATGTGTTCATCTGTCTAGGCCCAGTTTTTCACTTTCCTCTATGGTCTCTATGGTCTCACATCCTTTCTGGACAGCTTCACTTGACCCTGCAATTGCCCCTAAAAGACCTCTAGCAGAATCGTTATCTAACTCCTACAGAGGCTCTCTGTATTTCTATCGGCCCTCTGTCTCTGCCTCCAATAAGGTCTCTTTTGATTTCTTCAAATCTTCAGCCTCTATAAATTTTTATAGCCATATTGTAACCTATATATTTACTGTGTGATGTGTGCTATCTGATCTGAGAGTTAACATCAGTAGTTAAGATTGGAATAAAGTACCTGTGCTTTCCAACAGCCACATATCAACATAAATCAGAACTACTTGGAAAATTGTAGCAAATAAAACCAGAATGGTTTATAAATTTATTGTTGTTCAATAAATTCTGAAATCGTGGAAAGACATGGACTTATCTGTCTACATTTCTGATACTGTGTGTTTATGACAGCTACCCTCCCTATACTGGGATTATAGCCACATCTAACTCATAATTTCTTTTAGAATGCAGAGAAACTAAGGCAAGGGATTTACTAATCTAAGTGCTGGGTAACAATCCCAGTATAACCTGTGCTATGGTTTCCATCAGCAGTGGACTCTGAGACAGAGGTTCAAGCACAAGTATTTGTTGATTTAGGAAGAATTTAGGAAATATTTTAGGGAAAGATAGAAAAACAGGGAAGTAAAGGAAGCCAAAATCATGTGTCATCAAAAAAATTACCTCTGGACCACATGGCTTCACTTCACTGGGGAGATAAATGCTTATTTTAGAGTTATTCTCAACACGGGACAAAGGAGGCTAAGGACCCTTTCCTCACTTCTGTCTGCCTTTGATTATTGGCTGATGTGCTTTCATAATGTCATTTATTCTTCCATATATTCATCTTTCAAACAAATGAAGAGCCCAGAGACCAAGATTCAAAGGCCAAGAGTTCACAGTTAGCAATGTGTGGAAGCAAGCGTTAGACCCTAGTGTTAAAAATTATAATTATGACAGGTATGGTGGTACATGCCAGTAATCCCAGAATTCAGGAGGTTGAAGGATGAGGATCATAAATTCAAGGGCAGCATTTGCTACATAACCAAATAAGGAGAGAGAGACAGAAATACAGAGAAACAGAGACACACACACTCAAAGAGAACAGTATGCAAATTAAAAACTAATAAATACTTTGATATAGCAATAGCAAATACTTTTTAAGTGGTTTAAAGGCTTGATTCCCCACCCCATTGAAAGCAAAGGAAAATGTTTTCCCTCCTCTCCAATTTCTTAAAACGTCTACATTAGAAAACTTGTATTTTTACTCTCTTTGAAATAAATATAATTCGAAAGTTAGAGAGGACTTGAGATGTAAGGCAGTGTTTTTATTTTTTTGTTGTGTTTTGTTTTTAATTATTTGTTTAATAACCACATACTTAGAAGAAGCATTTCATTAAAACAGTATTGACATATTCAATAACAATTTAGAGAAGACTTTTGTATGCTAACTCAGGGATGCCTTTCTGGGAGGACGGGAAGCCTCTATTTGAAAGGCAAACCCTAAGACAGACACCACCAGTAAGGAGCATCCCCACATTCTGTGGGAAAACAGGAGCCTGAGGTTCAAGCAATCACCCTAAAATCATTTTTTATTTCTTTAGCCAGCAAACAGAGCATATGGTCACATATCCTTAAATTTCCTTGTATATAAAGATTTTCTTATTAATGGCACATTTGAAAAGATTTGCTCTTGGTATTTTGGTAATTAATTCAAATAATATGATCCATGCTAATGGATACTATAAACATCTTAATCTTTCATAATGCTCTAAGGTCATGATATGAGTTTTGGGAAAATCAATTTAGTATTATAAATATATGTATTTTATATTCTCCTTCAATTGGGGAAGTTTATTGATCTGCTATTAATGTAAAAAATGTACTCATAAGTAGGTGGTTGGGAAATTGGGGACTACTGGTTTGTATGTGTAAAGCAGGTAAAGGAAAACTGGCAAAGTTTCTAAGTCCAAATGTTGCCATCAGGTGAGTTACAGTGGTTCATGGGCAATTCAAACTTCCTAAAAAACTAGTGTACTTCTGAGATCCTGATTACCAATCAATGCCTTTCCGTTATATATGGTGAAAATTAGCACATTTTATGCATCAGAGATAGAATCAGTTAAGAAATCTGTTTGACCTTAGAAGGTAAGTTTCAACACTGAATCACACCCAGGTGAAAAGGTTCTAGATTAGTGGTAACATGACAAAAGCACCAAGACCAGGTACCTGATGCTAGTGAACTTGTGCACAAGTCCATGTAGTCTTCCTTGACTTGTTTTTTGTTTGAAGATTTCATACACTAGTGCTATATTTACCTTGGTTCCCCTCTCCAACTCTTCCCATATCCTCTTCAATTCCCTGACCTCTTCTTTAATTATTACTGCATACATACACACACACACACACACACACACACACACACACACATGCACACACACTATACATACATATAGATAGATAGATGATAGATAGATGATTGATAGATAGATGATAGATAGATAGATAGATAGATAGATAGATAGATAGATAGATAGATAGATAGATAGATAGATTCCATTTAGTGGTGCTTGCATATGTATATACATTGTGTGTGTGACTGTGCGTGTATTTAGGGCTGACCAACTGGGATTGTATAAACTATTGGGAAACTTGCATTCCTGGAAAACTGGCTTTCTCTCTCCCTGTAGCCATAAATTATCTGTATGTCTTCATCTAGTTGACTTATTCTTGATGCTTCCATTAATTAATGAATTAAAGAAAAAATTTACATTCAAACATTTGCAATGTGTGGTATTTTTCCTTAAGCCAAAATCATTCGTTCGACATAATTCAAAAGCTCATAGCACAAAATATGCCCTTTGAACATCTGTTAAGCTTTTACTCAATGAGAAGGGAGACATGCTTGAGTGTGCTGAACTTGCCAACTCTGGGATCTACAGAACCACAAGCGAAGCAATGCCAAGTGTAGAGTTTCACGAGTGAATTTGTCATTTACAATGGGCGTTTTTTTTTGTTGTTTTTTTTTTTTTTTGGTCTTTTTGAGACAGGGTCTCCCTGTAGTCCCAGCTATCCTGGAACTCACTATGTAGACCAGGCTGGCCTTGAACTCAGAGATCCGCCTGCCTCTGCCTCCTGAGTGATGGGATTAAAGGCGTGCGCCACCATGCCCTGCTTTCAATGAACATATTTTTAAGTAGCAAAATAAGACACTCTATTCACTTTTGATAAATCTCTGCTTAAGACAGGAAGATTAGCAAAAATGGTAAGAATGTGGAACCAAGAGGAATGTGGTAGTACATGCTTGTAATCCCAGCAACCAGAACCTGAGACAGGAAGATTCTTAGCTCTAGGCCAACCTGGACTATATAGAGCAAGAGGCTTTGTCTTGGAAATTTTAAGAAAAGGACCTAGAATTAGGTGAAGGTAGATACTAAAGGAAGAAATTGGCTAAAAGTAAATATCAGGATGGAGAAAGATCAGAGGACAAGGTGAGCAGAGATAGACAAAATATGCCAGCTCCAGAGAAGCAGTGGAAGTCAGCTAAACCATGGACTTCCCACAATGTAACTGGAAATTCATAGGCACGATCAAGACACTGTTGGATGAGGTACATTGGCCCTTTGGTTGTAGACAAGGAATCATCACAATAGAATCAGAAGCTCAACTTGATAACAACTCTCTATGAGGATATGCAGTAATTCCTGTTGTTTTGGCCACCTCTCATCCCTTCATTCTTATCAAACAATTCTCCCCACTTCCTACGGAAAGCTACTTTATACCAGGCTATAACATTTGGTAGGGGAGGGAGGTATATTGGCTTCGGCAGACAGCTTCACTTGGTTACAATTATAATTACGGGGGTACACATGACGTACTAAAGCCAGAGCAATAGTGAAGCCTTTGCTAGGAATGCTGTGGAGAAAGGACTCTGCATGCCTTTTCCTTAACTTTAGTTGTGTTTGGATTCCACTGAGCTGCTATAACCAATGTTCCCCTGTGGAGCCTAAGAATAAAGGTAACAGTGTCATAGCACTATAGAGAGTTGTGAAACAGGAATAACCATCATGAAACAAGGTCTTAGTGACTTGCCTTGACCTGAAACTGTAATGTTAATATTTGAATCAAGAAATCTACATTTAATTTAGCCAGTTTTATGACCATTAACTGATACATGGCTTTACATGCTAAATATAAAGAGGCATTATAGCACAGTACAAGAGATTTTAAATCTAACACCCTCTAGATTTGAATGTTGATTCTATGCCTCCACTCAATGTACAACTCTGGACAAATCACCTAACCTGTTTTGGTTAGTTTAATTGTAACATATGAACAGTAGATGACCAATGACCAAATAATCAGTTAAAAGTGATTGATGACAAATTACCATAAGTTTATAATACAGTATATGTCGCAGAGCAATCACTCAGTAAATTGTCACTCAGTAAAAATCACTCAGTGATTATTTCTCCTATTGTCTAGTATGAAAATAATAATGAACGAACTAGAAAGAATCTCACTGTTCATTAGGAAAAACTAAATGCAAATGTGGAAAAAAGTAAAATAAATGGGGTCAGTTTTTCTGGCTCTGTTAGCCAAACCCCAGTAGTCTAATATCTACTACAAAAATTTGGGAAAGTCCCTCTACATTTTATTAATGTCACTTTAAAATGACTCATATAGGTGATGAATGTCAGCAAATATCTCTTCTAGTCCTTAACTTTTAACTGTAATTCTTATAACTCAAGAGTTATAAGTAGACTTGTATTAATTTTTATAAGATGTGAAACTAACATTAACTTTGCACAAAAATAAAAGGTCACAAGTTATTTTTTCCCCTAGGAGCTAGTTTCCTTGAAGTAGTAAGTCATTGAAATAGTTTTGTAAAATCCTAATTGAGCTAGAAGTGGTGGTGCATGCTTTATAATCCCAGCACTTGGATGGCAGAGGAAGGCAGATCTCTGTGAGATCAAGCCCAGTCTGATCTCTGTAATAAGTTCCAGGCCAGCAGGGCTACAGGAAGACCATGTCTCAAAAACAGCAAAAAACAAAAACAAAAACAAAAAAACCCTAATTGAGATGATAAGTTCATTAAGTATAACTGCTACTGCTTGTTTCTCTTCTTTTTCTCTTTCATTCATTCTTTCTTTCCATTCTTTTTTCTTGAAAACCTTATTCACTAAGAGGAGATAAACAGTACAGGTGTTAATCACATTGGCAGCATTGATTTGATAAAGCATTAAAGCCACAACAAAATAAGACCCATGTGTGGTACTGAAGGTTATAAGCAGAACCTGAGCAGGATGAGAACACCCCCATAATGGACAGTGGGTGGTTCTAGTCATAGAGGCAGATTTGAGCATACTGGGAGAAGATTTTATTAAGTGATAGATGGGGATTTATGACTAAGAAGCTTAATGTCTCTCCAAAGAAGAGAGTAAAATAATAGAAAGGGAAAAGCTTGGAGTCGATATTGATATTAAACTGGAACTATAAGTTTATCAACTCATCTCCTGATTTTATAAATGCACAGGTGTATATTACATACACAGGTATGCATAAAATTGTATTATATGTCTAAATATATGTATGGATGCCCTCTGAGAACAGGTCTCAGGCAATAACACCACCACCCCTTAATAGCAGTAAGCCAACCTAATATCAAGATCTGGGTTTCTAAATATCATTAGTCACTAAAAGGAAGAAGAACCCTTTGGGTGAAAGGCTGATGTCAGAACTGAGAAAGGAAAACAAAATGAGGCTAGAAAATCTTTTATGAGAAGCAAGGAAGTGTTCAAAGAGTAGCAGAGATGTTAAAAAGCATGAAAAGTCTAGCAAAAAGGGACTGTGACCACAGAACAGTTTGATTTATGAATCCATGGTGGTACAAATAAGTAAAGGGGCACAGATGAGATCAAGCTTTGTCTTTGCATAATGTCAACTAATCCATGTAAAATGAATGGTAGAATTAGAAAAATCACAATTTAGCATAGTAGTATTAATTTGTCTGAGACATTATTCAGTGCTGAAATGAGATTAAGTTTTGATGAGCAACTGGAATCTATGCAGTGTCAAAATGCCTCCCTAGAAAATATTCACCAATCACAGAGCTGGACACAAGAAATTTTACAGGGGAGAAGCATAGCAAATGTCACTTCAGTAAAGCGCTCAGAGTTAACATCACCAGTAACGGTTGTCCTGTTTTAATAGTTGTGAATTTCCTAAAAGGATAAGTTGAAAAGACCACATCACTGATCTTCTTGCCAAAAATGTATAACATTAATCTGATTAAGACAAAACTTTACAAGCACTAAATTCTATAGTTTGAGAATTGAACAGTTGGTGAATCTGGCAGTCCTCAAGCAGAACAAGCTCTAAACTGAATGTCACTTTGATGTGTTTAGACATTACGTTTTGAAAGGGAGCATGAAGAAGAGAAAAAGGAAACTAAGGCATACAGACAAAGGCATTGGTTACAGTCCGGCATTTGCTTTATTTGAAGATGGTTGAGCAATTGACCTTCTGTAGGCAGAAGCACAGCTGTTGTGATTGATTGTGACTTGCCTGTTACAAAGCAGTTCACTAGGTACAGAGAAACCTTTAGTCTAAACAGAATAGGTATGGAGGCAGCTTTAGGCCACACAATATAACAAGATTAATCATAAGAAAATATCAGGCAAATCCAGATATGGGAATATTTTAAAAGGTAGCTTTAAAAACTATTAATGCCAAAAATGCAGAGAATAAAAGACTATAGAGTGCTTATCCCATAATAAGAAAACTATATCAACCCCTTTTGTGACCTAAGGCTCTGAGATCATTGTGGGGACCCGCGGGGGCCGCGGGGGTGGGAGGGACTGTAAGAGTCAGAGGCAGTGGATAACCACAAGGAAACTGAGCTTTTCAAACTGCTGGGATGGTACTCGTACAAATTTAAAGCAATGGTAACAGCATGCACAAGGCCCACACAAGCTTTAGGCAGATAAAATCCCAGCACAGAAGTGGGGAAGTAGGGAGGAAGCCAGAGCTGAGGAACTGTTACTGGCAATTCAATTGATAAACACTGGGAGAGAGAGAATCGGTTTAAGAGTGTGACACTAGATAGGTTAACCAGTTTCCATTGGATGGACACACACCAAAAGACATTTGCGGACACAAACTTGACTCAGTAGGCTTTAATATGTATGGCAGAGTATATGAGCTGTAAGAAGGGTGCATATAGGTCTAAGTATGATCAAAATATATTGCATGAAATTTGAAAAAAAATCTATTAAAAAAGAAAAATAATCTATTAAGGCCATAATAGGCAAGGAAAGAGTAAGGAACTGTTTCTGATTGAAAGGCATCAGGTATTACTTCCTGGTTCCAAACGTTGGGCACCTGGTGAAATTGAAATAGGATCTGTAGTTTTGATAATGATAATATATGAAGCTAATTTTCATGCCTGTATTGTGGTTATACAGGAGAATGTCGCTTTTTAAAGGAATTATACACTGAAGTATCAAGGCTAACAGAATATCACATCATTAACAAAATTATTTCTTCCTCTCTTTCCCTTCCTTCCCCCATCCCCTCACTCTTCCCCTCTCTAGCCCTCTTTCTTTCTTTTTGGTAGGGTCTCATGTAGCCCAGGCTGCCGTTAACTCCTGATCCTCCTGCCTTGACCACCCGAATTCTGAGATTACAGGCGTGCAACAGTATGTGTGATTCTTTCAATAATTCCTAAATGATCAGGTGAACCCTAAAATCTATGGTTTTCTTCTAGCTTTAAGTTTGAAATTATTTCAGAAGTAAAATTTTCTTTGTAAAAACAGTCATAAAGCAAAAAATTGAAAACATAAAATGTCTCTCAAAAAGTGAATGAACAAATATTCATACATACAACACAGTACTGCTTAATAAATAAGTACGTAGAACAAATAATATATGTATGCAGTAACGATGAATCTCACAGGCATTATATTTAATTACAAACATACAGAGAGAGAGAGACAGAGACAGAGAGGGAGAGACTAGGATTTTGTAAGAAATCTTAGAAGAAGGTAAACTAATCTATAATAAAAGAAATTGGATTTGCAATTGCCTGGCTCTAGCAAAAAGAGCGGTCAGAGAAGACCGGCAGCAGCAGGACACAAGGAACTTTCTAGAATGAAGAGATAGGAAATGTGCTCTGCATTAAGAAGTCCTTAAGCAGGTTCATACTGTTGTCAAAAGTCATTAAGCTATACTTTTAAACATTGTGATTCTGGGTCTGGAGAGATGGCTCAGTGGTTAAGAACACTGACTGTTCTTACAGAAGACCCACGTTTGAATCCCAGCACCCACATGGCAGCTTACAACTGTCCGTAACTGCAGTCCCAGGGGATCCAACAGTCTCTTCTGACCTCTGCGGGCACTGCACAATACGGGTGTACTTACCTACATGCAGACAATACGCCATACACATAAAATAAAAATAATAATTAAAAATTTGTAAAAAGTTTTTAAAAAACATGTGATTCTTATTCTCTGCAAAGTGTATCACATTAAAAAAACTGATTCTGAAATAAATATTGCAGATAATAAAGATGGCAAGAAAAAAAACAATAAAAATTTAATAAAATTATTTTTTAAGTTGCAGCTATTCTCCACGAAAGTATTTTCAATAAACAGCAATGAAATGCTAAATTACCTGTTTATTACTGGAACTTAACCAGCTAGCAAATGTAATAGCCTAGTAAGTATTTAATTTACTTATCTCTCTTAATTTTAATGTTGAATATTTAATAGAATTCTATTGTAAAATAAAGTTCCTAAACCAAACCACTTCATTATGGAAATTTGTGCATTTAATGTGTTCCTTATCCTCATGCCTTAAATTTATTTTAATCATTCTTTGTTGAAATAATGTTGTGTGTTTTAAAGCCAAACAATTCAATTAGTGTAAATATGCACAGAAACTCATTATTAGCTTGGTCAAGGAAAAGAATCCTATGATTTCATTTTCCATTATTGTTCAAGGTATCTGAATATTAAATGCCAAAATCTTTGTTATAACTTTAATTTAGCTGAACACACTACTCTATTTTTCTCAAACTGAAAGCAATTTTAATTGCTATAGGACTATCTTTACAAAGCAATGTACCAAACATTGCACGGAACAATGATTCTTCTTTATAAAAAAAATACAATGTATCTAGAAAAAGGAAATGGTTTATGTTACCTAAGCATCACAAAGAAAGTACAGGGCTTTGCTCCAGCTAGTTCTTATGTGAAGTTATAGTCTTGTAATTTCTTGCAAGGTACTCACCTTAAGGAGCACTGCTAAGATCTGATATTTTAGGAATTTAATCAGAACCCGTTTTTAAAACAATTACATTCTGATATTCAGTATGATGTAATGAAGGAGGAAAGCCACCTAAGATTTAAATATCAAACATTATGCACCATACTTTTGTTCCTTAATTCATGGGTGGGTTGTTTGGTACCCTTAAGTGCCACTTCTAAATTATTTAAAGGAAACTGAGCAATCTAAATTCTTCTGCTTCCTGAATTATTTAGGTCATAAATGTTTCCTGTTGAATGCTTTTGTGGTCTTATTTTGTGCCTTGCCCTAAGTGAATAAAATTAGCTTTAATGCAATATTACAAAAGCAATGTCTAGAAATAATACATGAAGTGATTGTCATTTTTTTCTTATGAAGTTGAAGCAGGTTATTGGCAAAAGTATGTTTCAAAAAAAATTGCACCAAGAATAGCTTGTTCCTCTGTGGTGTGGATCACTTACCTTAATGAAATTTGATTGCAATAAATGCTCCTCTGCCAAGTTCATAATCTGCTATTGCCAGCACAAGTTCCATAACTATTATAATGCTTTATGTCAGTAATAACATATTTACCAGTGTGACCAATTACGTTGAAGAAATGATACTAGAATCTCATTTTTTTGCTATTAACTTTAATTGCCTCTCCTTTACTGGTGCTTTTAACAAGTCCAAACCACAGGATCTAAACTTTGGTTTTTTCTTTTTTCTCATATCCTCCTATGGGTAAGAGGCCAAAGGTCTGTTAAATCTTTTGAGTGCACAGAACAATAAGTAAATTAATAGAAAATACTAAGGAAATCGGACAGCGAAACAGTAGTGGAGATATTTTTTCCCAAGAGCTATTCTATTGAATCAAATGATATGCTATGAATTGAACAGTGTTATAAATGTAATGTGATTCCTTTACTATAAGTTGATGGTTAGAAGTAAGAAACCAATTCAAGATATAGTACTTCAAAGAAACTGTAGCTTAGGCTGGCAGGGAAGATTAGCTTTTCTGTAAGGCACAGGGTATGTCACAGAATCCAAGGTAACAGTGCTGGGACTCCAAAAGAATCTACAGAGGTGATCCGGAAGATTGTAAAGGATTCATTGTATCTCTTGAGTCTGATTCACTGTTCCTTTCTCTTCATCATCTTCTCTCAGTGTACATATAGAATATGGTACTCGAGTTACTTAGGTTAGTTTTGATCTGGTCAAGAAAAGTCCAGATTCACACAAAATTCCCTGGAGAAAGAACCTTGTTATAATAATTTAAGCCAAATACCTTTCCATGGACCAACAGTCAACAAGGATTTTATAAATATTATATGGCTTATAATACTGCAGCTGTCACAAGTATTCACTCATGAGTTGAAGAGATACTAAAAATATGCCCACCACAAAAACCTGTAGCTAATCCATTTTAAAGTAAATAGTCCCTTTAGGTTAGTTCCTTTAATAACTTGCATTCTTTTATCAAATAATTTTATTGTTTGAGAGTTTCATGCATACATACAATGTGTTCTGATCAAATCAACCCAGCATTCCTCCCCTCAGTTTCTCCCCTGTCTCCCCACCACTTTTCCCTCCCAACTTTATGTACTCTTTTATAAAAGCCTACTGAGTCTACTTAGTGCTGTATGCATGTATATGGGTGTAGGACCATCTCCAAGAGCTTGGACAGCCTCTCAGGGGCCACATCCTTAAAGAACCCCACTGACTCTTCCTCCACCAGAAGCCATCAATTGCCAATATCTACTCAGTCAGGGTAGGACTTCCTGAGTTCCTCCCTGATCCATGCTGTGATTTTGGCTGATTTAGTCTTGTGCAGTCACAGACTCTGTGAGTTTATGTGTGCAACAGCCCTGTTAAATCTGGAAAACATTGTTTTACTGAAGATGTGCACTGCCTCTGGCTCTTTCAGTCTTTCTGCTCCTTCTACCATGATGATTACTGAGTCACGTGGGTAAGAGATGTGGTATCAATGTTTCATTTAGAGCTCTGCATTTCTCAGTCTCTTGTTCTCTACATATTGACCAGTTGTCTATAAGTCACCATCTACTACAAAATGAAGCTTCTCTGATGAGAGTTGAGAGATGCACTTATATGGGTATAATGATTTGAACTAGAAGGGATGCAGTTTATTACTATACCCATTCAGCAGAATAATAGATTCTCCTCTAAGGCCTATAATCTAGCAAGACATTGGAGTTTTCAGCTCCCTTTACAATTCCAGGCATGAGTTCCATCTTGTGGAAGATGGCTTTAAATCTAATCAGAAAGTCATTGGTTACTTCCATAACACTTGTACCAGTATTGCACTAGTTGGCATATCTTGCCAGGACAGTTGTTATTGTAGCTTGCAGTGCTCACAGCTGGGTAAGACTGATAACATTTCTCCACCAGTAGCTTGGAAAGACCCTTCTAGCACTATGAAAACATTGGTCAGACATTAATAATTTAACATTCCAGAAGTCTATAGTTTATCTGCACAAGTTTAAAATTGAACACTTGTTTTATAAAATGTCATACAATTTTTAAATTAAGTGATTTATTTTCTGCCTCTAGTGTCTACATGCCAGTATTTTTTTATTTTTATAAATAAACAAATTTAATGTGCTACTTAAAGTAGCCATCAAAAACTGGTCCAGGGGTTTATTAGCAGTTTATCAAAACTTCTGCCCAAGTCTAAGGTCTAATACAGAGCTACAGCAAGGGTTGTAAAGGTAACAGTAATACTTCCCACAACCCCCTTCATTATATGGTTCTAGGTTATGGGCTGCCAATGAGACACATTCAGGTGAGATTTGTAAAAGAGGTGAAGCCAGTATTTTCCTAAGGCAATCATACAAGATGAGATTAAGTGATTCCTAGTCACCAAAAACCTCAAGTTCCTCCTAGCATGTTCAAAGTAAGGTTCAATTCCAAACACCACCACAATTTTTTTAAATAAAAT
>NW_008332097.1:315453-339336 GCF_000622305.1 Nannospalax galili
TAATAATAATAATAATAATAAACAGTTCCAAAATTGTAGATTCCATATTGATAGTGGCTTTCTAGAGAAGTTTGAGAGTTTTAGCAGCTTCCTAATGAGATTCTAAAAAATCATTTATTTGAAGTCTCAGGATGAGTTACGCCTTGCCAATTCCCTTAGCACCAGCTTTTATCAATAGTTCATCAACTTAACATATGTATTAAACCCAATACATCTAGACTATGAGTGGCTTCTGTTCTTCATTGAGCCATGACTAATAAAAAAGATTATTTAACCTATTACTACATTTTTCTGGTTTTACATATGTTAAAAAAAAAAGTATCTGTTCTCTAGAGTCTATGCTCTTAAGCATTCCGAAATCACATTCAAGGCATTTTGCTATTTCATTTTCATTAAAACATACTTCTGTTGTTCGGAGTCTGATGAATTCATATGAGAAAACTAAAATTTTCAAAAGTTTAGTTCTTGACATTTTGATACTTCTGAGGAAGGTAGAGTACCATTTTCAGCATATCACTTCTCCTTAAGATATCCAGAATCCTCTGGGAATGAAATGTGGCAGTGGATAGAAATAAATCTTGAAGACTGATACTGACTAGTCATGGTGGCATGACTGTAAGCCCAGAATTGAGGAGGCCGAGACAGGAAGATCAAGAGCCCCAGATGAGACTGGACTGTAGAGCAAGACTCTGTCTCAAACAAACAAAACAAAACCATAGGCTAATGTTTAACCATCATAAACAGCTACTTTCAAAATGGTTACCTTTCTCTCTTATCTTCTATTTCAGAAGTGACCCTATATGACTATGTGTATGTTTCAGAAGCAAATATATCTTTATTTTCAGAACTCTATGGGAACTCTTATTGCTCCTTAATGATAAACTCTTTATAGTGTAAAACATGACACATCTTTCCATACATTCCTTATAAATCTTGAATTTGATTATATCCATTTTCGTTCATGGTTTGCCCTGGATATTGAATATGTGTTGCATTCACATCAGGGCACTGGGAGAAATAGCCACAATATAAATAAATCAAATCAAATGAATAAAGCATTAGGTGGACTGTGCAATGGGGCAGAAGTGTCTGCATGTTTGCAGGAAATTCGATAGGAGATGAATGGCTTTGGAACACATGTGCACAGCTAAGCGAGGGCTGCCAACTAGCAGGCTAAAGGCAGTAAGTCTTCCGTTCACACTTCAGTGCTTCATCCAGCTTGTATTTGCATGGTTTGTGAATCCCAGCTGTTGAGAACTTTTTTTCCCACTTTAAAATCAAAGGCTTCAACTATGAATTTACACTTTAAAACAAACATACCCATTGAGAGTTTAATGTGCACTTGGCTAGAATTTGCAAAAGTCGTTGAATGAAATTTACAGTCAACTAGAAGATTTTGGTAAAGGCAAGTCTGTAATTATCAAAGACTTCTTCAGAAAGTCTTTTTGCAGAATTTTACACCTAGCAGTTGGTTGTGTTATTTTGTTTTCAGCCCTGCAGTTTTAACTGAAATTTGATTTTTCTAAATGACAATAATTTTCTTGCTTTCTTAAGACAGAACAATATCAACATTAAAGGGAAGATGACCAGGCTATGCTGTCGCAAGCAGTGAAATGTATTGCTAGATATTTCACTAGCATCCACAACCTCCTTCAGGTCTTGGAAATGTCCCTACATTTCACCCAAACCTGCTATGTTGGCATGAGTTTGAAAAATGTCAGCAAGGCTGAAAGCAAAGACCTAGTATTTCAGCAAAAACGAACTTTCTGTGTGTTTACTACCCTCGCTTACTGTTCACTACTTTGAGAAACAAAGTTATCAGTGATATTTTTGTGTGTGTGTGTGTGCGCGTGTATAATATTTTAGTAGCTTTTAGCCAAGAAACAATTCTGAAGCATTGACATTTACCAAAAACTCCAGAATGACTTTAGAGTGGGTGTCCCTGGATAAGACTCCTATTTTAAACTTCACCCACCCAAAGTTCAGGGACCATTGTGGAAGAGTGGCCAGAAAGATTGTAAAAGACAGGGTTGGTGCATGAACATAAGGAAACAGAGGCTTCCAGGTCTCTGGTAATTTGCTCATATAAACTTGTAGCAATGGTGTCAGTATACACAAGACCCTTACCAATGTAATCAGAAAAAAATAAAACCAGCATAGAATGAGGGAAATGGGCAGTAGGCTCTGATCTTAGCTGAAGAACTATTGGCAACTGATTTCTGCTGGATGAGGGAGAGCTGATCTTCTAGATAGACTGACTAGACTCCAGTGGATGAACTTGCACTTGTCTGGATACAAAAGCTTGTCTGGATAGGACTTAACATATATGACAGAATGCAAGAAATCAGGAGAGAGGCTATGGGGGTACAGATGGGGGAGGGGTCTAAATATAATTAAGATCTATTGTATGAAATACGTAAAAACTCAACTTTTATTTCTGAAATAAAAATTCAATTTTTATTTATTTTAAAAAAGAAGCTTAAATGTCACTAAAACAGAATCATTTGGGCAAACACCCTAGTTCATTGCCTGGATATCCATAAGAGAACAGCTTAAGGAGATAGAAACCATGAAGGAAAATATGTTCCTCTACTCTGAACACATCTTCGGTGATAAGAAAGAAAAAAATGAAATAAATAAAAAAAGAAAATATAACAATGGTCACAAAATATCAGAGCAGAAAGATAGTAAAATAAAATAAAAAGTCCCTCGAAAAAGAGTCAGTGTCATCCCCCACAAGCTAAGAGCTCCAAACATTAAATGTGACAAGAGTCTCAAAAGTAACCCGCCTTGCACATTAGATTGCAGAGAAAGGTATCTTACTAAAAATTTACTGTCAATTTCACCTAAGCGTATGAGTTTTGTTCAGAACTCAGACTATCAAGTGTTCACGCCATGGTTAAGCATAAAATCTTCCACCCCCACCAGAACTAAATTACTAGCAGCCTTTCTATTAAGACTTCTTTTGCAAGGAGGAACTGGAGAATTATTCGATACAGTTATTGTACAAATACAGGCAGAGAAATTACATAGGGGGATAATATTTACACATGAGGGCTTCTCCTCCATATTTCTTCTTTGGAGTATAGTAACCACATAATGAAACCTACAAAAGTCATGGAATAATTCAGTTTGAAACTTCTTAAAGTTGTCAAGTTTCATCAGATTCTGTGCTAATACCAACATAGCCTACCAAGTAATACTGAAATCCTGTGTTACCCTTCTTTAATTAGTACAACTAGATGTAATTTGAAGCACAAAGCAACAGTACTCCAGTTCTTTATTTTTAAGCTTTGTCTGTTATAGTCAAACAATAATGCTGGGGTATGGAGAGATGGGCTTGGCAGTTAAGAGCATTTGCTGCTCCTGCAGAGAACCTGAATCAGTTTCCAGTACCCATATGGTGGCTCATAACCACCTATAACTCAGTTTCCTGGGATCCAACGCCATCTTGTCTTCAGCAGGCTCCTGCATGCACATGATGTGCATAAACTCACACAGGTAAACACATACACATAAATAAAAATATGTAAATATATCTTCCAATAATGATGGTCTTTGTATTATCTTCACTGTCTCCTTGCATTCCATTTTGGAGGTTCTCAGTATAAGACAGGTATCAAGCGTACTTTGAGTTAGTGAAAAAAATTAACACCACTAGAAAACAATAAACCCTGAAGATAATTTGCATAGTCTCTTATTCAGCTACACCTTTCTTTTATGTTTCAGGCATATGAATTTTGAACACCAAAAGAAGAAAAGTGGGAGAGCAGTAATCAGTCAGTGGGTTACAACATGAAGAAAGTAACAAAAGGTTTCATAAGATGACTGATACATTGTGCTCCTGGAGCTATTTAAAACGTCTATACAAAGAACTGGGACTGTTTCTTTCTTTTGTTTTAATAATCTAAAGGTCTCTAAATCTGTTCTTTACCTTTCCAATAATCTTCCATGATGCATATTCCAGTGATTTGCATCCATCTGCCTCCCTTACCACCTCAACGGGGTTTAGAATGCACCTTCCACTTTTTCTATTTAAGGCATTCAGGGCAAGGTGGCAAACAAGCATTTTCTTTGAGATACAATGAAAACCCCATTGTAGAATTAAGCCTGTGTTGGTAAAATTCAAAGCAATTCAGAAAATCTCTCATGTATAATCTGAGGTGGAATTATTCTAGTTTTACTTAGAAAAGCAATGAGTTTTGCAATCCATGAAGTGAAAGGGTGGAGTGGACCACTCCATTGCATTCTACACATTTGCTTTTTAATTCATGTTGTTATTGTTGCATTCCAGTGTATAAAAGATTTATATTTATATTGTTCTGAGTAAATTAGTATGCACCATTATTGTCAGAGATTTCAGCTGCTCTGAAGTAAAAGGAACACGGAATTTAGCCAAGTTCTTTATGCTTAGAAGGCTGCACACTTGATCCACCCATTTCCTTACATCAAACACTTCCATGAGTGTAACTTGGGTGGCTAAGAGAGTCCTCTAGTTCTTTCCACTCACTTCATGGTAGGTCTTCAGAAGCATTTTCGATAGCGCAAACCCATCGTGGAAGGAGCACATTCCACGGTGATTTTCTGACCAGCATACCATCAAGGGGTAATTCGTGTGGAATGAAAAGACAGATAAACACCTGTGCTCCTGAGTGTCGTTAATCCTCCTTTTTCTGAGTCATTAACTGTTGAGAATGGAATGGGGGAGAATGAAGGGAGAAAGGAGCCTGGATTCCTCAATCTGACAACAGATTTGGCCATTTGCATATCTGTAGCACAGGTCAAATAATTAGCGTTATCATTACCTCTTCCACTTTTTAAATGAGAATATCTGAGTTTGATAAAGCAGAAGAAATTGTAAGTTTGCAGGTATCAGTCACATGCAGTCAGATTCAGTCCCCTTGCATCTTCTGTGTGTTTCCATATTTAAGAGCTTTGGGGAACAAGAAACGTGAAGCTATGTAACAATTGAATGGTCACTCAGCAAATACAGTCTGACTCAAGCATCATGCTTACAATAATGATAGACATATTAAAGTATACTATTAATACAAACAAGAGGTTTTAATTTATTCAGAAAGTTCATGAGTTTTGCTAAACAGTCAACACTTCCATTTCCAGCACTCAATGATATAAATATATCTAGAAATTTCAATATACTTCAAAATATTATTCTATCATATTCTGGATGTTTTACAATACTTTCTAGAATCAATTTTTCAACAGTTCCAATAAAATCCATATAAATGTAAATTTATAATCAACTTTTCAAAAGCAAAGCGTCTATATATCATGCAATCAGAAATAATAATTCATTATAATAACCTTAACAAAAGAATGGAATTGACTTCATAAATGCAATTCTATTATAAAGTAGACTATGTAACAATACCCATAATGAATGTTTGAATTACTTAAATAAATATAAATTTACTGACATATACATATTTTAAGAAAATCATTCATAAATGTTTTTAGTTTTTATATTGTTAATTTCCATTGTTTCAGCTTGAGGAAGGAGGCAATAACTAAAGTCCCAGCATGATAAATAACCACATACTTATTGCAATCCTATACACCAATGCAGTTTTAAATGGTCATTCTCCCACCATTTTTTAATTCTTGTAATAAGCTTCCTTTCTGATTTTTGCTTACTCATTTATCTTTCTTGAAATCATTACTACCCTACCTGCATCTCCCCTCTTTACTTTCTTCTCTCTAGTTGATGTGACATTTGAGACAAAGTTGAAGAAGTGGTTTTATATTTCTTGACTTGAAGACTAACTAGTAAGGAGAAATATATATATATGTATATAAAATGCAGACTAATCCAACTTTATACAATTAATACAAATACAAAAAGAAACAATGTCAAGGGGGTACATTTGTATTACTTTCTTTATTTTATCAAGGTTACAATGGTCATGTGCTAATTTAATATTCATAAATAACTAATTATATGCATTAAAAAATCACATTTTCTACTCAGATGCAAAGAAATGGTCTGACATCGTATAGTGTAATAGTTTTATTTTCCCAACTAACCTTTCAAATCTCCATCTTATTGATAGGTCCTACATATCTCTCACTTTAATATTTTAAAACCCTGAGAGATCGTGCTTGCTGACCTAGTACCTCATCCGTCCACTGGTACCATGATCTTCATAGCCACCCAAACTTCCTACCAAGAGAAAGCCTTCATACTTGTCTCTTTCCGAGTTACACTTGAGTTCCAGATTCCTTTCCAGCCCATTGTAAAGGAATGAGATCTGCTCTTCTTTTAAGAGTTCCAAGATGCAACTCTCCAAAGCATAATGCTGCATCATCCAAATGTTAATACTCTTCTCATAAGGTAAATATTGTGCTGAAAACATTTCCCTCCAGAGTAAGAACTCTTAAAACCTTGGGTTTTGCCCAGATTCTCAAGAGATAATAGAAATGACAGTTGAATAAGAGAACTAATGAAGTTGATTGAGAGAGACAGAGAATGGCTGATGATTGATGGGTCTTTGATATGAGTGAAAAGTCAAATATAGACTTGGTTAGAAAGTCAGTCCCATACTCCAAAATAAAAACGGAAGGTGAGAAAGGAGATGTAGAGATATTGGTTTATACCCATAGAGTTGCATAAGATATAATGAGGGAGTTACAACTTCTGGATAATTCTCTGCATTTCTGCAGTTGGTCATGATTTTTGTTTACATTTATAACTTCCTCACCTTATTCAATGTTAATTCTGTTCTCAGTCAGCACCTCAATGGACTGGGGTTTTCTCCTGGATGAGTGAGCAAAGCTTGCTCCCCAGAACCTCTGCTCTTTGCTTGTGTTACTTGTTACAGTGTTATAGTCTCCTCTCACCCTTTTTCACTGAAGAACTATCTGTGTTCAAAGCATCCTCTTTTCTGCAATGACCCTATTTGGTATCGGCAAGTAGAATCCATCAACCAAACAGTAACCTTTTGCTTTTGGGTCTGATGACAGCAGAAGCTAAAACTGACTTTGTAGTAGCCTCAACTTCTAATTCCACAGAGCCATTGTTTGGACCCCGATGGAAGCCTTTTCATTCACTACGACAAGGAGGGGAAACCTAATATTAAGGACATTTAGAGAATACATTCCAACCTCAATCTTTTCCACTTCTCAGACTTGGAAATGTTATACAAAATATAGCACTGCCGTTTGTTAAAAAGCGTATACTGTGTGTCAAATAGCCCTCATTTCCCAGATCACTCACTTTTTAAATACATAATTATTTTCTTTTTCCACATTAACATTCATAGAAAAAAATAGCTTGGCTGTCAGTGCCTTCAATGCCTTCATGATAAAGATGAATTCCCATAACTTTGTGCTTTTCACCACCTAGCCCCAAACTAACTCAACATGGAAAGTACCAAAATAAGTACTTTAAAAAACTAATTCATCATCCCAGAAGCCCTATAATTTAGGCATTAGTGTTAAACCTAATTTTACAAGCAATAAGTGGAGGAAGAAAAAGTACAGATATCTTGTTTAAAGTCACACAGCTAGGAAATTGTGCAACTGGGATTCCAAACCAGGTGGTGAGAACCGGGAGCCTGTGTTCTAACCACAGTGACTGCCTATCACCATAATGTTTGGACTTGAAACATAGATAATGTTTGAATTAGCCAGCTATTATAGCAGACATTTTGCTTCCTACTTGTTTGATTCTATAGCCAGTCAGGTCTTGTCACCCACACCTTCACTATAGAAATCATAGCTGTCATTGAAAGCATGCTTCAAGCTAAGTCCACCAAAAAGGCTTAACGTTCATACATTTTTCTTCTTTGAACATCCAGCTTTAGTATCTCTACCGCACACCTGGCACCTAACAATTTGATGCAGTTCATATTTTCACACTCTGTTTTCTCTCCTCAGTCACTTTGGAAACATTGCTGTGTCATATTCATCTCTGTGTCTTTCACAATTCTTGGTATGTTTCTTAACTGAGTGCCATTTGGGAATCCTTGACCCCAGAAAATGAGGAAGTGTTATCATTATCACCATAACATAATTAGTAAATTTAAGTATTTTATTCAAATTAATGCATTTGTACTCAATGAATGAACTGAAAGCTCTTCTGCAAACCCTATTTCTATAGACATGAGCAGAGAAAATGGAAGGAGATGAGAAGAAAGAGGAATCCAACTACCAGAGCTGCTTACATATTTATAACAGCCCAAGGAGCCACAGCAGCTACTGAAAAATACAAAGAGCACTTTTACCTTAGGGAAAGAAAAAGTTGTAATTCTCTTTTGTGGAAATAAAACATGCTCTAAAATTGCCTAGCTAGAAAACAAAAACGCAATAGAAAATAAATTTACAGTTCTGTCTCCAGGTAAAATCCAGACCAGATGACAAGCAACTCAAAACAGACGTGTGAACATCAAAGCATAGGCACGAGCTTCAGAGGTGTCAGGTGCCATGCAGGCTTGGAACGGATCCTTAGACTGTGTCCTAGTGTTTCTTCTAGGATCTTTTGGTTTCACGTCTTCAAAGCAATATAGGAGTTAGGGGAGTAAAAATCAGCAATTTTAAAAGTTTTTTCATTTAATCTTAACATTTTTTTCATTCATGGTAATTGACCATTGCACACTATACCACTGTCCAGATTTTATACACAAACATTTTGCTTTCTAAATAATCTTTATACTCTATTTTTGGCATAAGGAGACAGTAAATATATAGAATTAAAAGTGAAAACTTAAAGGTACAGAATGTTAAATGAGGCAGAGCAAGGCATTGATAAGGTTTCCCTAGGTTATTAATTAGCATTGAGATATTCCAGTTTTATTACATATACGCAATGTGTTTTAGAAAATCTTATAGTCCTCTATGAAAGCTATATTTCTGTTCAAACTTACCTTGCTACTATATTGTGCAACTTTATTTCTGTTCTAGGTTTAATGAAAAAGTTTTGAAAGTACTGAAGAGAACTGGAAGAAGCATTGTCATAAGAACAAGTGCTCTTCCTTTTCCAAGAGAATTTCAGTATTAAGAAATGGATATTTTCAGGCTGGAGAGATGGCTCAGCAATTAAGAGCGCTGGCTGCCCTTGCAGAGGACCTGGTTTGGCTCCCAGCACTCACATGGCAGCTAAGAACATCCATAACTCCAGTTCCAGGGAATCCAACACCCTCTTCTGGCCTCTGTGTGCATTGCACAACTTGGGTGCACTTACATATATGCATACAATACACTCATACACATAAAAATAGTAAACGAAATATTTTTTAAAGAAATAGATATTTAAGCTTTCTCACAATTGGAAATATTTTCCCTCAGTGATTTTACTTAGTTTGCCAAATGATTCCAAGTGAGGTCAAGGATCCTTGAAGAAAAGAATGCTTCCTGGTAGGAATCCATTGCAATAATCTATAGCAAAGGGAAACCTTAAGAACAGCGTGAACAATGAGACTGTTGGACGACCACAAAGTGTTTCCCACTTGCAAAGAAAAATCTGTTTCCAAGATAATTGACTCTCCAGCCAAACACTGCCTACTTTAGAAATGCTAGTTGCCTAAGCAATACCAGCTGATTAGAGCCTGAAAGGTGGTGAGAAAGACAACAATGAAGCACTTTGACATTTTACCCACAATGCCTCTGGTTACTGCTATGGTCACAAGAGTTAGTAAGCTAAAGTCCTGGCCACGTTCCACTTCACTGACTTTTAAGGTTGGCAGACACTCCCCAAGCGCAGATAATATATTCTTTCTGATGTCTCTTGCCTCCTGAATGATTGCAACCAAATGAACCACCTTATCTGCCTGCACCCCTCGGCTATCCACAAACACATACCCCAAGAGTCAGTTTTCAAATTAGTCCTGCATCTGGTATTCTTATTTATTATGTTTAGAATTACACATTTAACATTTTAATTGTCACTAAAACCATACTGTTTTAATTAAATAGAATAGTCTATTATAATGAAATATTGCAATGACTCATTAAAAGACAAGAGCAGAGAGGAAAATAAGGGTCTAATCAATGAGAACCAGATTGAATGCATTGGGAATTACTCTGCAATGTTGGATATTAAGGAAAAGTTACTTTCAAATTAATTATGAATGAGGGAACACACATTTCATAAGAAATGACCAAAAATTTTAAAGCTAGTATTACAATGAGGTTTGCCTGCTTAGAGCTTTGCTCTTCACTTCCTTAAAGGAAACCCAGATCGACTTTTTTACAACGTGTGAGGTTCGTGAAAGACCAGATGAACCTGATATTAGGCCCTTTAATATTTCATTAATCAATGGATCAAGTACAGACCTGATCTAATCGCTGTAGATCCTTTACTGACAACCATCCTGCCTGGCCTTCTGAAATCAAGAGTTACAGAGTATATAAAGCTTTAAGAGCGCAGGAACTCGGAACTGACTTTTTCTTTACACTCTTGCTTGCATAGCTGCTTGTGTTTGAAAGATTTCCTACTTCCTACCAGAAACACAGGAAGCTCATATGAACAATGAAGAGGCAACCAATTCATCAAAATTTAAAGAATTTTCAGAATTAATTAACTTTCCAAACAGCAGTTTGCTTACCTCTAAAATTACAGGATATTGAGGCCTGGAGAAATGGCTCAGCAGTTAAGAGCACTTTCTGTTCATTAAGAGGATCCAGGTTCAGTTCCTAGCATACACATAAGGTGGTTCATAATTGCGCATAACTCCAGCTTCAGAGGGGCTCTGATGCCCTCTTCTGGCTTCCTCAGTCACACACACACACACACACACACACACACACACACACACACACAGCATATACATGGCAGACACACACAGAGACATATCCACACAAATAAAAATAGATCTTAAAAAATAAAGAATACATGAGATACCTTTTAAAACACCAAGCATACAGAAGGCACAGGGGAAATATTAGTCCATACGTATGTTTGATTGGTGAAAAGGATGTTGCTAAAGCATGACTTCTGTGTTATTAATGTGTTTATTATGCCTCTATATTGTTGCTGGGGGTTTTGTTGTTGTTGCTGTTGTTGTTTGGTTTTGGGGGTTTATTTTTTTGTTTTGGGTTTTTTGGTTTTTTTTTTTTTGGCCTTTTTGTGACAGGGTCTCCCTGTAGCCCCAGCTGTCCTGTAACTCGCTATGTAGACCAGGCTTGCCTTGAACTCACAGAGATCTGCCAGCCTTTGCCTCCTGAGTACTGGGATTAAAGAAGTGCACGACCACGCCCGGGTATTGTGCTGCTTTAAAAGCACATATATTCTAATTAATCCCACATAGCAACAATATGAGGTAAATAGAGCAGATTCTATAATCTCCCATTCCTTGTTATAAAGCTGAAACAAATAGATTTGAATTGTCAAAGCCAAGTTGTCTCAGAACTCTTACACAAATCTTCTTGAGTATGTTAATACTTCATCCTGATTATTCCTCAGGCAAAGGGGACATGAAGATGCTGGTTAAATTTGTAGAAGCTGAACTAGGGACCAAAAAGTGAAAACAATTTAGGTAAACCCTAATACTTAGAAGGTTTCCCAACTGTGCCATACTACCTCTTCTTGACAGAAGATAGCAGCTTTCAACTAACCCTATCTTGTGCTCTGTCTCAGCTCTGATCATATTTCATTTCTTTCCTCTCTCTCATTCCTGTAGGACATTTATTCTACAGATTAACTTTACCTATTTTATAACTTTGGGCAAATGGAGTCCTAAATGGTATATTCACCAAAGCTATATACTTATGGTTGGGCTTAGTTTATTCATGTAATATTTTGGATGTTCATCTGTGTTATTTCTGGAATCAGTAGTCTGTTCCTTTGTCTTATAGGTAACACACTCCTGTGCTAATATACCACAAATTGCTGATCGGTTCCCTGTCAATGAACATTTGCGATAACTTCATTTGAAGGATATTAGAACTATAGCTCCCATGAAGCTCCCGACATTGTAGACACGTGTTTTTATTTCTTTGAATTAATAATAGAGTAGAAGTGTTGAATATAGAAAGAATATACACTTAGCTTTATTAGAAGCTGTCAAGTGTTTGTCCTGAGGAGGAGTATCATCAACCGTTCATTAGCAATGGAAGAGGGTCCTTCACTCCACATCTTGTTATGACCACATTGTGATTTTAATTTCTTTTACCTAATGATTAGTGATATACATTTTCCATGTGTGTTTGAACATTCATTTCTTTTGTGAAATGTTTATTGCAAACTTCTCTACTAGAGTATCTTATTATTAATAATTTTTCAAGGTTCTTAGGGACTTTAGATTTTAACTGGGGGCAGATATTTACACTGTAAATATATTCACCCAACCCTGTCTTCTGTTTTCATTGTTTACATGCTTTTACATAAAAAATATTTTAACTGTAATTAAACACTATAATAATAATTACTAAATTAATGTTTTGTTTTTCAGTGCTGTCATTTTCTAGAAACTTTTATTCAGTTCCAAATATGCTGGCCTCTGCAGTTCACAGTCTCTGTCTCTTCAACCTATTGGAACTGCCCTGCTTTATGAACTGTTTGCTGTTCAGACCAGGAAGCTCTCTCAGAGGAAACTCCAAATAAACAGAGTTCATTTTCTTTCCCCCCTTTCAGTAGTTGAAACTCATCCTATTCTTTCTGCGTTTAGGCCCTGGAAGGGCCTTCAGCATTTAAATTTTTGTCACTATTTCAAGTGTGTACGTGTTATTTCCAGAAGGCCAGGTACACTATAAATTGTTCTACTTTATGAGATTGTCATTTTTCATAGGAGATTTCTTAAGTTTCTTTGAATATACTCATTTTCTGACCCCAGGCACCACATTCCTTTGTGAGAAGTACCCCATCCTCTTGCTCCTTGACTAGCTAGCTAGTAATTGTTCATGTATCAATTGTCCAACCCAGTCTTTAGAACCATTTTTAAGCATCTGATTATTTTCACATTAGGGATTGCATCTTGGCTGACTTTTTCAATATATATTTTTACTGAATTTTTGTGCATTTCTTACACTACATGTTAATCATATTTATACCCCCTCCTGTATCTGTACCCCCAGCATAGTCCCCCACCAGATTTCATGCATTCTGTCATATATGTTAAGGCCTGTTGAGTCAAATTTGTGTCCCCAGATGTCTTTCAGTGTGAATTCATCCACCGAAGCCTGGTCAGCCTATATAGAATCACTCCCTTAAAGAATATCAATGCTCCCTCACCCAGCAGTAATCAGCTACCAATAGTCCCTCAGCTAGGGTTAGATCGTCTTGGTAACCATTTCCAGCTCATGTATATTGGTCTACCCATTGTGCATTCCACAGCACTCTGACTGCTTTTGTGATATTTCTATTTTGTTGTATCCTGTTTTTGTTAATACTCATTTGCTTCTTTCTTTCCTTTATCGAGTGTAAGCTTCATGAAAACAGTTTTGCCTCCCATCATGCCTGACTGATTGGAAAGTACTCCATGAGCATTCATTGCCATTCTGGAAACTAAGGAGCAAAATATTTTGTGACATTATCTTATGACAGTATTATGATAATGATTTCTTAAAATCATGGGCAAGGTAATCCGAAGATTTATCTACATTCAGACAATAATTCTATGAATATTCATTTTCATCTCCTCTGCTTGTGTTACTTTTCCATATATTCAGACTTTATAGAGCTCTTCTTTCTAGCTCCAGATTCAGTCAAGCAGTACTGTCTTTATGAAGGAGTTTCATGAGAATGGCACAAAGCAGATGGCTAGAAATAAATTATTTTAATTACATATAAAATAATGTGAAATAAATTTTCTGGCAGCTTGTGTGTATACATGGGGGTGGGTTGTGTTAGTGCCACAGCCTGTGTATGGAGACTAGAAGACAACCTCAGGTGTCTGTCCTCACCTTCCACCTTGTTTGAGCCAGTGTTTCTGGTATGACTCTCAACACACTAGGCTAACTGGCCTGTAAGTGCCCAAGGATTCTTTCGTCTCTGCTTCCCACCTCACTATAGCAGCACTGAGGTCAGAGTTCTGAGCACATGACTGCACATGGCTTTGTGTAGGGTCCTTGGATTCAAATTCAGTTTCTCACACTGCACAGCAAGTGCTTTGTCCCTGAACCATCTTCCCAGCAATTCTGGAAGTTGTTATGTCATCATCTCAAAATTCTTCTGGTTATATTTATGATATAATTTTAAATTATCTGATCTAATATTGTTGCATAGTTTTTTTAAAAAAATCTACAGCCTAAGAATAAATGTTACATTCTTTCCTACTATCTAGGGCACCTTCCTTTGCTGAAAATGAGACATGCAGGAAAATATGTTATGCATCTATAATACTCTATTAAATTATTCTGAACATGTGCCTGGAATGGCCATCCTTAGGTGCATTTTCTTTTCTTTGAAACTCAGATGTTTTTAGTGAACCAGACTTTGGATATCTTAGAATGATACCAAGTCTTCCATTAATTTCCACTGGAAACCAGCATCTAGCTAAGGCTTGGTTCATGGTAGTTGTGATATTTCTTCAATAAAACAAAAATGATCATAGCCAAAATTCAAACCAAAGGTAATTATAATATACAAACTTTATTATTTAATCTAAAAACATTACTTTCCTTTTAAAAAAGTATAAATTTTAGCTTTTGTTTAATAAATGAAGATTTTCCTGGATAGATGCTTCAATTAGCCCACACAGTTCTTGCAACGCTGGAGACCATTCTCATTGCAAGCTGTGCACTTCAAGGCTTTGAAAGAGTCCGTGAAGCAGTTTCGAAACACTGACATCTTGCTCCCATGGCACACAGAACATGGAAGGAAGCCAAAGCCTCCACAGGAGGGACACTCGTGTGGATGCTGTACTCTCTGTGTAGGTGGGCAAGAGACAAGAGAGAACAGAGAACATGTTAACATGAACAGTCAATATTGTGAGGTGTTGTAAAACAACACTAGTGTGCTATATTGTGGCAATGCATTTGAAATGATCTGACATCAATATCCATGAGACTTAGGGGGAAATAGCTGCATTTCTCTTTCCCTGTGGCCCTTGATGGTCATCTATAGCATAGGCTTGGTTTAGAAAGTCTGATAAATTTATGTCAAATGTACAGAAAGGCATATAGCTCCAAAATTTTCACATGAAAATATTTTTTAAAGGGACAATGGTTTTCATCAAAGGAAAACATTTTAACATTCCATTTTGCATCTCTTAACAGTTTTATGTCCTTGTTTATAGAATAAAGAATTAGGAAAATCAGAAAACTATAAGCTAAAATGTGGAAGAGCCACTATCAGCCAAAGATCCATCATTACACTGCCAATTTGAACAATTCTTTATACTTTTTAAAGCACTGTCAAATGCATTGTCACAAAATTTTTCCTCACTCCACCCTCCACATATATAGTCATCATCTTCTATAAAGACGCAATTCAAGCATCATTATCCTCATTTTATACTTAAGGAAACAGACACAAAAAAATCTTGAGACATTTAAGCACACCAATAAAACTTTCCATAACAGCTATCAGCCTTTATCTCAAGCAAAGATAAAATATCTCTAATATAGAACAAATATGACTAGGCTGTGTGTTGAAGACAGTATTTTGGGAAACACTCCCATACATTTCTATTTTCTCCTTGAACATGCAGTCTTTCAGAATCTACTAGTGGCACTCCCCATGTCAGGGGAGATTAGGAGTCATTGATGAACACAAAGGGAAAAAAAGATAACTAATCCTAAATTCCTAACCTATAAATAGGAATTGACAGCAATGTTTGAAAGCCTGGCTTTGAACAGAGAATAATTACTGAAACAGGGTTGGGAAATACGGGCACAACAAACACACACACACCCCTACACACACACACATTTGTACACTAATACACTCTGAGAAACATGCATGCATACATAGTCTTTGCACTAGAGAATCATAACTGCACATTAAAATCTCCAAATAATCCAATTGAAATGGAGCCTAACTAAGTGGATTTAACAAACTGTTTCCCTAGTATATAGAACTAAAAGAACCCAGTAAAAAAAATTAATTCATCATCAAAAGCAATTAGTAAGATGCACTTTAGAAAGCAAACGTTATGTAAGGATTTGGTGCTAGGATCCAAAACAAGGGAGAACATACATCGTTTGTCAGTGAAATGCCCAACCCTAAGTGACATATCTACAAAGGAACCTCTACACCTAAGGTTCACCGAACACAGTGAAACAAGGGGCAGAGACAATACTAATGCATCTCTCAACTCCCATCAATGAAGCTCCCTCATGTAACAGAGGCCCATGAACACAAAAAGACACAAATGGCCAAAGCATAGAGAATAAGAGTCTGCAGAGTGTGGTACCCTGGACAGAACTCCTATATTAAACTTCATCCATCCAGGACTCAGGGGCCATTGCAAAAGAAGGGGCAAAAAGATTGTAAGAGCCAGAGAAGGAGGTGCATGACCATATGGAGAGTCTTACAGCCTTCTGGGACCTTGCTCAAGTGAACTCACAGTAACAGTGTCCTCATGCACAAGACCCATGCAAACTCAAGCAGACAAAAACCCAGCATAGAACTGTGGAAATGGGCATCAGGCTGCAGTCTTAGCCAAAAAACGAGTAGCAGCTGATTACTGCTGGGGGAGGGAGAGCTGATCTTATTAAAGGGAGGGACTCTAGATAGGCTGACTAGACATCAGTGGATGAACTTGCACTGAGGGACATCTGGGGACACTAACGACTCAATAGGCCTTAAGACAAATGACAGAATGCATGAAATTCAATGAGGAGGCTATGGAGGGTGCCAAGAGGAAGGGGTGCCAATCATAAAGATGATCAAGATGTCCTGTACAAAATACACAAAAATTCAATAAAAATTTACAAAATATACAAATAAAAAAGCAAAAATCATAATATAATTTACTGTCAGTATACACATTCTCAGGTTTCTTTTCAAGCATATGTGTTCTACAAGACTCACTTCTAATTACCTTTTGGCTTAGCTATTATAGCAAGATAGCAAAATTCATGAAGTATCACATTTTTAGCAACACAAAATTAATTTGAGGGGAAGTAGTGGTTGCCAATCTGGATGACACAAATAGGAAACACTGTCAAAATTGTAGTGATTCAATGGTCTTCCAAGATGATAGATTTAATACAAGTAGAAATTAGGTGATTTTGTAAAAGGGATTTTGTAAATCTTCTATGCAAGAATTGGCTCCTACAAAGAAAGATGTGCTGAACTTAAACATTTTTTAATGTTTAATTATCTTTAAACATTCTTGGAGTACACAATATACTTTAAAAGCTAAATAAAAGGGAATTAGCAAGCAATGGTGTTATCCAATTTTACAAATAAAATAATAATGTAGATGAATGCTCAAAATATCAAACCAGGTATTGTGACTCACTCCTGCAATCCCAGAATGTGTAAGGTAGAGACAGGAAGATCAGAAGTTTAAGGTTAGCCTTAGCTGCATAGTGAGTTCAGTGTAAGTATGGGTTATGAGTCCCTGCCTCAAATTACAGATGCAGCCAGCCAACCAGCCACATATGTGTGTAATGATATGTACAATAATTGCACTGATTAGACAAAACAGCTGCTAACCTAGAGCTTAGAAGAAGAATCTGCAGGACTCAGGAGTCCAGGACTTCATTCATTACTGCTGACTTATGAATATATCTGGATTCCTAGTAGGACAAGGTAGTCATATATCACAAATAAAAAACACAGAATGCTAAGTTATATCTGAATTTCAGGTAGATCACAAATTATTTTCATATAAGTATATATCAAATATTTTGTTGAACATAAACTATAAAATCATTGCTTACATGAAATTAAAATGTAGTGGACATCCTGCATCTTTGTAAACCTATACAGCAGGTGCTGACAAGAGACAGGAAGGATGTTTGGAAAACAGTTTTCAACCAATATACATTGTTCAGTATTTTTAAAAAACATGCCTTAACATTTTTATTAACTAGTATAAAGGTGTAGAAGGTGAACCACATCTAAAAATCAAATCCCACCATGTCCCAAAACACTTGTGAATAACAAAATTTTCAAATAGCATATGGTTTCCCCAAAGAATGCATTTGTGGTGACAACCAAGCAACAGCAAAACTAAAATAAAATGTGAGCTCTAGGCAGTCTCATAGGCTCATTCTCCACCTATGTCACTCACCCCTAAGATTGTGCTGTCAGCACATAAACTTAAAGTAGTGACACAACAAAATTAAAAATTATTTTACATCTTAAATCTGAAATAGAGCTTTAAAAATTACTTTTAATGGACAACAATGTCAAATGTCATACCAAATAATACCAAGAGTCTACTCTAACTTCATAACCTATCCAAACCTCACAACAGATACATTTCCTAAGAGAAAATTAACACATGGATATTGAAATCTACATTTTCATGTTGACAAAAACTCACAAGTAAGTCCTATAGCCCTGTCTTCATAATCCATGATACTCTAAAATGAAATCTATCTTTCATTAGTTAAAGTTGTTGGCAGGATTCAGTGAAATAACTCACATACAATGAACAGAAGGCAGACTGGTACACAGGAGACACCCAATAAGGTTAGCAACTATAAGCCATTATTTCATTAATTAATCACAACCTTATGTTCACTAGCTGCTATCTCAAGTTAATTGCCCATGGTCCATGACATAATCATTTTATGTGAGGCTGAGTTATTTGATTTAAATGTATCTGTATTAGCCTTCTAGTTTAAGATCTTACATCTGTAAAGGGAAAGTAAATATGCTTTTAAATTTTCTGCTAATTCTGAGCATGGGGCACAGTGTTGGAAAGATTCTGAAATAATTTCTCTTCTCAAGAAAAAAAAATAGCTCTTTCAGTGACAAATGTGCAGAAAGCTGTCTTTTGTGGCAGATAAAGCCTAGGCATCATTCTTACATCACTTAGTGTGATGTGATAGAAACTACTATGTTACAAACGGAGAGACCAAGCCTCTTAATGGAAAAATATATTCAGATCACAATTTGAAAATTATTTATTAATTAGAGAGCTATGTTTCTGAGAAAAGTTCATGGTTTTTCCTCCATAATAGTTTATTTGCTGTCATCACGTATTCTAGGGACTGAACTCGAGATCTGGCCCTAGTAAAGCAAACATCCATTTTTTTTCCCTAAATAGTGCATTCCTGGCACCCATGAATGTAAGACAATTAAAATAATAAAAGCTGTGACTAACATGGAAGTTGGAGTGGAGGACGTTCTTGTGCCTACCCACTAAAGTATCCTCTGACTGAGCAGCCTCCAGAAATTCCAGTCCCGTTATACCATGCGTCACCATCTAAACTAGTGAGTCTTTGTCACAACTAGTAGTCACAAAACAGACCAGACCAAGTTTCCGTGAAGAGTTTGACTGCAAGAACTTTGACCTTGAAATGATTAAAGAACCTAAGGGAAGTCTCCAATGACCTCGTTACCAGAAAAATGAGAAATCATGCATACTTTGCTAAGAATATCTCATAGTTAAAGTACTGAATCAACAAAGTCCTTCTGCAATGAGTTCCAGTTGGGGAAACTTCCTTTCCAATGGAATTTAAGAAGAAATTAATGAGAACTCATCCTTTCTTCACTTCCTTTGGTTAATATATTCTTGATGAAGCACTATAAAGAAGTACTCAGTGGGTAAAGATCTTTTAACTTATTACTTTATACAAAAAAAAAAAACACATCCTGAATGATCACTAACTGGACACTATGAAAAGTCTTGGGATATAGCAGTGAACTAGATTCTTCCTCCCTCCCACATCCTGTAGCTACCAGCCCCACAGTTAGGTCTTCGAATAATTCCACTGAAGTCATCTAAATTGAAGTTTGCAGAATTATCAGTTCCCCAATAAAAGACCAAGAGGTCAGAATACAAGAGTAGAGTACATGAATGTTTGCTAAATAGGTTTTCTCTGTAGCATTAGCTTAAACTTCAGAAGTACACAAAGATTTATCCCAGGTTACCTAATACACCACATGCTAAAATCAAGAATTTATGTGTCTTCCTCAAGATCAAAATACAAAGCATTATTATTTTTTTATAATTTTTCTTTAATCTTGAGAATATCATACATGTATACAATGAAATATGATCACATTCACTTTCATTTTCCTCCTCCAACTCCCCTGCAACATACCCTTCAAATTGCATGTCTTTTTTATTATGTGTATGAGTGTTTTGCCTGCTTGTATGTAAGTGTACCATATATATGTGTGCAATGTCTGTGAAAGTCAGAAGAGGACATTGAAACCTTTGGAATTGGAACCATAGACAGTTATTAGCTGCCACATGGTGCTGGGAACTGAACCTGGATCCTCTGCAACAGCAGCCAGTGCTCTCAACTGCTGAGGAATTTCTCCAGCCCCATATTTTTCCTTCCTTCCTTCCTTCCTTCCTTCCTTCCTTCCTTCCTTCCTTCCTTCCTTCCTCCCTCCCTCCCTCCCTCCCTCCATTCCTCCCTTCCTTTCTTTCTTTTTTTATGTGCATGGGTATGGGACCATCCATTGCAGCACAGGAAACCTACCAGTGGAGACTCAATCTCAGATCATCTAACATCTTTTGAATATAAATTGAAAATCTATTAATTAGATTACCAAAGAAGTGACTTATTTAAGTCTGTTTCCCAAAACTTCATCATTCAAGCTGTCTATTAAGTGGACTTATCCATTAAACAAATTGCCAACGTGTACATACCTGGGGTGTAGTCATCTCTGAATAATTCATCTTTGTCTTTATTTTTTAAACTAGATTCAAGCATTTAATTAAGTAAATGCTTGTTAAATGTCTACTAAATATATTACTGCTTGGCTGAGCCACTAAGCTAATAAATAGAATCTTTCCTGGTCATCAGTGTTTTCAGTATTCCAGAGTTGTAGCTTTAAAAAAAAAAGGCCTCAACAAAATGCATACACAGGGAAATGTGTAGCTTATCACCTTAAATATATATGCAGGTATACAGAAGCATGATTCTTGATTCATGGGATAGATGGCCATATGCCTACTTAGGTAAGTGTTTAATTTTCAGAGAAAATCAAACAGCATCACTAATTCTCCAAGTCAGTAAGCATGCTCTGCTGCCCTAGCCTCTGAGCATGTCATACCAACACCGTCCATTAGGGGCATCCTCCAGAACCTGCTTTTCAGGCAAGTTCCCGCTCTCCTTTGGCACCAGTCATGCCTTGCACAGTCAGCCTATGCAGTGTCCTTCATCTTCAGGGAGTCAGGGAATTTTTTCATTGCTCTTCATGAACAACAAATAATAAAATAATATACATCATTCAAGTTGAGTGGGTTAAATAAAATTATATTCATTAACCTAAATTAATGGCTTTATGGGATTGAAATGACAAATAAGAAAAAAAAGAAAAAAAATCTATCCGTAGAGCTACTTTAACTGAAAGGAATTTTGGACAATAAAGTACACAAGCTCACTTGATGAATGAAGTTATAATGAGCCTAAACTGTGAAAGCATAGTCCCAGAGTCATATAGCTATCCGTAGAGCTGAGGTTCCAGCTAAAATTTTTAAACCCTGATACTTCAGAAATTACAAAATGTGAAAGCTAAAGAAATTTAGAAATCAGATCATGGTGTGTCCTCTTCCAACATCCCAGGAGCCCTCCTTATAATCAGAATCATTTTCTCTCTGCCTATCACATTTATTGGACCACTATGTATAAATGTAATGCAGCTATTATTATTATGACAGAAATTAGTAGAAACTGTTCTGAGTTAATGCTACGTGCAAACAGCTCTTCAAGTAGCCACCATCTCCTCCTTGAGCAAAGTGCCTGTGAATAGCAGATATTTAGTATATTTGCCAAATGAATAAACACATTGTGCTTTCCTGCTAAGCAAGACTAAACTTCAATTAAAGTGATGGCTACAGTCAAGAAGCATATAGCTTATATGGAACATGACTCAAATACCCAAAAAAAAGTTGAATAAGGCAACCTTTGACAAGCTTCCAACATAAATAGTTACAGAGATAAAAAGGTAGGAAAGAATGGAAATTATCTTTGGAAGAAGTAATACTACAGTCTGATCTTGAAGGTGGTAAAAAGAAACGAGGAACTGGAACTGTAATACTCTACACATACAGAACCTGCATAATGTGCAGTAATAAGAGAAGCACAAGAGGCCACATAATTATTTCTTGTGACTGGAATGGAAGGTATGGTAGAGAATCAGAAATAAGACTTGACAAGAAGAGCCACTAATGGCATGAGAATGTTGGCCCACCTGGTTCACCTGGGAAAGCTCTGAGTAGTTACGCATCCTGTTCACTCTTATAGTGTCCCTATCTGGGTGATAAAGCATATGGTATTCCAACATACCATAATACAATAATTTACTAGAGAAATGGTAAGAGTTTCCTGGCATATTAATGTAATGCAGAATTATTTGAGTGTGTCTCTGATGCTACAATTGTTAAGCATAGTAGCAAACATTAAAACGTACATATCAAAGAAATACTTTTGCTTTTATCTTCATAAATGATGAATGATTCCACAAGAAAAACAAAAGTTTTAATGAAAAACTTGAAGTGTGCTTTAAGACAATTGCCTAGTTGGAATACTTTATCAACACCTCTATTATGGAGAATTAGTCTCAAATAAAGCCAACTAAAAAGTTCAATAGGATGAGGTTGTTAGAAACTGGTATTAAATCACTCTAGCTGGAGCAACATAAAGGCAGGTGATACCCAATTAAAACTGTCACATACATAGTGTTATATATTTGTAAGAACAAAAGACAAAAATTTAATTAGGGAAATCTAATTACAATCAGAATGTGTTTCACATTTTGATTACTAAAAATAAGTTGCTAAAAGTACAATTACCTCAATTTTGGTTAAGAGGTCTTGTAGTTCTCCTGATTCATTCATTGACAAAATTTTCTCAGCACCCTATTAACAAGAGAGGGCAGAGAGGAAAGAAAATCCATTTTGTTAGTATTTAAAAGTCAAAGTTCTAGCTAGGAAACTTTAACTTACAAAGCAATGAACACAAAACACTTTACTATCAGATATCCACTCTTATAACAAGGTTACTAAAGCAAGAGGCAGCTGCCAGCAGGGGAAAGCTCTGGGAAGTCCCAGCTGTCACATCAAGTCTAGACATGGAAGGCTCCAGACACTCATGGAGCCTGGAGCCAGCTCTTCCATCTGGGGAAGGAGCCTTTGAGCAAATTCTCTGGCTTTCTCTTCCCTGCTTCAACTAGCCTTAGGCATGGTCTTCCTTGCAATTATGCATGTACCAACAACAACTAAGAAAATAACCACTATCAAAACCAACACTGATTATTATTAGATACCAAATATCACCTCATTCAATGCAGTAGCCTGGGCATGCTATTAGCAGAAATTGAGCCTTGGTGAAATTAAGTAACAACTCCAAGTCTTCTAGAGAGGAAGCATGGAGGTCGTTTGAATTCAGGCAGGAGACTTACTTCAGAGCCTTTTTCCAATGTGAAGACTAATTATGAAAGTCAGAGTAGGAGCAATATATGTGCTTTCTTACACATTTATCGTGTTTCTTTGAACTATCCCAGTCTTTTCTTCTTTCCAAATTCTTCTTAACATCCTTCTGTCCTACTTTCCAGAGAATAGGGAGGGGATAGGAAAACAGGAATACTTATTTCTAATCAAAGACTAAGTTTGCATCATGTCTGCATTACTTAGAACAAGTGACTAATCCCCTTTTTCTTAGTGAACAAGTCAGAGGGGAAGATCATCACAATATGTTTTTATATTCCCATTTGTGGTAAACATGGCAAATATTTATTTAAAGAAATAAGGCCTTTATTTTCAGGGAAGTCACGATATATTTTTCCACAAACACACATAAAAGAGCAACCCCCATGCATAATGGAAAATCAGTGCTAAAGGAGTGATA
>NW_008332097.1:339365-341006 GCF_000622305.1 Nannospalax galili
ATATATATATAAAAGATGGGCTGGGAAATCACAACCTGTGGGAAAGATCTGCTCATCCAGGCTAGAGAAGGCTTTTTGGAGTTAGTAGTATCTGGTCATCACCTTCCCAGGCCTTGAAGAGCGGGTGATGTATCTAAGGTAGGGCAGATTATTCTTCAGTGTTGCCTAGGAACCTCTAGTCTTTAATTTTAGTTCATCTTTTATAAAACTCGTGGTATTTTAATTACCATCAGAAATGACAGATCAATGTATTAAAATCCACTACAAATAAACACACAGGGTAAAATAAAATACATACAACCCACAAGGCAGGTTATATTCATTTATTTGCTGATCATTTTGCCAGGAATGTGGTCAGAAGTGAAACACCTAAAGTAACAATGAAGGCAATGAAAACACAGAGCCAAAGTACTGAAAGTTGAAACTTAGCAATAACTGCTAATATTTTAGTTTTGCTACTTTCTCTTTCTTCCCCCAAGTCAACCAAGCTAAAATGGGAAAATATCTGTGGGGAATTAGGCACAAGGAGAATATATCCCTCACTCTTCTCCAGTGAAAAAAATGGACTCAATGACTCCAAACAAAATGGATGCACCATAAAAGCTACCGCGGGTTGACCTCCTAGCCCTTCCCGATGCATTGCACCTCAGTTGTTCAGAATACAATACATGCCAAGAAAGGATCTATTCGTTGCTCTGAATGCATGAAATTTTCTCTTCCTCAGCCAAATGATTTCAGCATTAATATTAAGGGAGCAGATTCTACTTCACAGGAGAGGGCCAAACTTTGCTCATATCAAGTGCTGCACAGAAAGGCTTAATCCTCCCTGATTCTCAAGATGTCTAGTGGATGGTGATATACAAAAAAAAGACAATACAAGAGAGAAACAATGCCTAGCTAGTCACAAAAACCAGAGGGAACCATATTATTCCTACAATCTACTGACAAATTATACATAACAGGTCAAGGAATATATCTCTAGATAAAGTTTATTTGAGAACAACTGGTCATTACCCAACATTTATCTGCAAGACACACAGTAAGTAAAAATTGCCACAATGGTGGAACTAACCTTCTTGGATGTTTAACAGACATACCCTGAGATCTATACTAATTGGGTCAGAGGGATACAAAGGACACTTTTTGCTCCCTGCCCTCCTAGGTCAAGTAGTTCTAGGGATCATGAGCATCTCACAAAATGTCCTGTAATGGTGGTGGGTCATCTGACCTCTTGATCAAGGAGGCCAAGAAGACCCCACCAGATGGACTTGAACCAGTGTCCAGTCTATAAAGAGGAGGGTCAACACAGAGGAATCATTTCCTCCATGCTTCCAAGAGAAGCCAACAATGGTCGAGCAGGACCTTTGACTTATCTTCACGTAGATGGAACTGGTAAAAGAAAGGAGCCAGGGGCTCCTCCCAAGCCCATGGGACCCCTGAGGAACAGATCCTCAAACAACCTCAAGAGCGAAAACAAATCAGTTTATCTGGTCCAATGGTATGCCCTTAAACACCCAAAAGGGAAGTATAACCAAAGATTTAAGGGGCCAATACAATTTCATAAGAGCACACATACATACAACTAAAAGTTACTTGACAAACAGCAAAGCCAGACAGGCGATACCTTCAGTCGAGTTGTTG
>NW_008332097.1:341277-344356 GCF_000622305.1 Nannospalax galili
AGTTTGTATTCATGCTCAGATGCCGAGGAGCTCAGAAGGTGGGCGACTGTGACCAGTGATAGTCATGTATATAGAGATTGGAAATGCATGTGAAAACGTCTCAATGTCAATTGCCTTGAAATGAATTTTTCTGTATGAAACTGTGTGTTTTTACAATGCAGTGGAGATCTTTTTTAAATGTTGGAACCTCATTTAATTTTATGTCTTGTAGAGTTAATAATGAGTAAAAGATTATATAAGTGTAATAATTCATCTGTAAACCTAGAAATGTACAGCCAATTTTGAAAGAGATGTACCCTAGCTCAGAAAAATGTTATTGAATAGGTTAATGCTGTTGTAATGAAATGCTTCTTTTAATTAAAAAAAAAAAGTTAAAAAAAAAAGTGAGGAAAAGGTTGGCGAGTTCCCTCTCTCACCTGCTGCTTAACAGCCTCCACGGTTCTGCCTAACCTGCCCTCAGAACTGCACTGGAAAACGAGTCTCTGGTCTCTTCCACAAGCAGAGAAGCAGAAGTAGCCAAAATCTCCTGTTCTGAACTGAGCCTCAGATCTCTGCCCTCCACCCACCTTGGGGGTGGCAATGGTCAAGAACATTCTAGAACCCTTCCCTGATTCTAAGAACAACAGAGTAGAGTGGTGACCTCCAGCTGACTGGGTCGTTTTCCTGCATGCCCTGCTCACCCAGTCAGCTCCTCACTGCATTTGCATATTCCAAAGTTCTCATTCCCTCTGTTTTTCACTCAAAATGTACTCCAACTATTAACTGGCCTTCCAAAACCCCTTGTGTCTATGACAAAGAGTGTAACTACCTTAAGCACTCACACATTTAAGAAACAAAATTATCCTGAGTCATATTTGGTTAGGAATACCAGTTTGTTAGTTTTCGGGCATAAAGTCACCATTCCCAAGCTACCAAAAATTAATCATTCAATTGTCTCGCATAGTTTACCAGGACTTCTAGGATAACTATGAAATATTTCTTGTGTACTTTTAATTCTGAATCATTTTTCTTAAACAATATAAGCCTGAAAATAATGGTAATAGGACAGTATTATATTAGGTAATTTATAGACAGGGAATCATTGGTGAAAAGCAAACATAATTATCTCAAGTTTTAAAAGAAAGTCACTAAAGTTTGAAAAGAATCAAAAATATCTACTGAGAGAACAGAGAGAGAGAGAAACGGGGAGAGAGAGAAAGAGAAAGAGAGAGAGAGAGAGAGAGAGAGAGAGAGAGATTAATCAAGGCTATGTCGGGTCTTGGTTTTGGACCAAGTTGACTTCCAAACCTGCTTTCTTCCCTCTGTACCATGCAGGCTTGCTGAACACTGAGAGAAAAATGTTACCAGAAACTCCTAGTCTGGAGAGTATGAGGGTGCAGTTAGTGCTTGCTGTTCACTAAGAATCCAAGAAGTTCAAGTGAGAGAATGCTGCTGTACAGGGCAAGTACCCCACATCCTCAATGAATACCTCAGAGACCTTGAAGAGACCTGGTTTGGTTTTTGTTTTCAGCACTGGGTTTTACCCAGTTGTTTAGGCTGTATTGTATATGCCAGGAAAGTCTCTATCTCACAAATATTACATGTACACACACAGGTACCCATATTGTTTTGGTTTTGTTCCTAATTACTTATATATACCACTTCATCATACTATGAATGCAGCTTGAAGCAACACGTCTTACTATGGCATAATAAAAGAGTAGAACAAGATTCCAAGAAAAAGAAAATGTCCTAAATAAGCCAAAGTGGTTAAGCCTTAAACTGAATTCTGAACCCGACGAAGCAGTGGGTCTTAACACAGTGACCTAACACCATCTTATGTAAGATTTTAGATGAAATGCCTAGTACAATAAATAATATTCTTGCTTTTTATTGACCATAAAATTTTTGCTTTCAAATAAATGCTGTTACAGAAATTGATCTTAAAACCAGCCAGTAAAACAAAACTTTCAGCTAGCTTGAAGATGATACTTTTACTTCTCACTTAACTGACTCCCTGCCATGAGTTCATACCTTTTGTTGCACACCCACACAGTTTGCTACACTATCTGCTGATTAAGATAAAACCCACAGTCTTGACTTGGCATATCTGTGGCAGCTCTGTTGGTTACATCAACTTTTCCAGCACTGACTTTTCATACCCTAAGTTCCTGACACCACGATTTTTTCCCATTCCCCTGCCCCCTCATGACCTTCCTTGATATTTTATACACATGCTACATCCTTTGCCTGATCTTTCTTCTATGTTGATCATCACCCACCACTAGGAAAACTCTAACACATGCTTCAAACTCAATTAAAATGCTATTTCTAAATAAAGTATCCTTGTCTCTCAGAAAAAATCCATCATTCTCAAATCATATTTGCCTCATTTAACATCAAGTTGTGATGGTTGCAGGAGCTCTGACACCATTAGGTACACAGGGTTCTCCGAAGCATCAACAACCCAAGAATATTTACTGTATTTGTACCTGCGAATGTTTGTAGTAAATACAGCATCAATTCTAAACAGATTTTTTTTACAATGACTACTATATCAAATAAGTAAAGAAAGGCAGGGCAAATTTCAAATTGTTCTTTTGTAAGGTACAAGAGATCATGCTGATGTGGGTTCACGAAAGAAAGCCAGACAACAAGAAGAGCAAGCAGATGCACATGGGTGCAGCTCTCAGCTCGCTCGCTCTCTGAGGGGGACCAAGACAGTCTGACTCTGAGGTCCTACCTGGTAAAGAATCCTTCTGCTATGCAATCAGGAGAGCAGATGGCAGGTTTGGCATTGAAGGAACTCAACCAGAACCAAGTTCCATGCCTGCCAAAAGATTTGCTCAATTAGTGTTGTTGCCATGACTGCCATGGCCACCGGAAATGGGAGCGCACATCCACTCTGTCTGGAAACAGGCCACCTGAGCCCTACTGGCAGAGGGGATTTCCTGCAAGAGTCAGCCCTGGGTCTTTTCCAGTGTATGAACAAGCTCCGGAGCTTCTCTGGAGTTCTGAACATTTCAGACCTGGAAGCTATTCAAAACAGCTGTAGCAATATCCCACCAGAGTCAAAAAAAAAAAAAAAAAAAAAAAAAAA
>NW_008332097.1:344648-347196 GCF_000622305.1 Nannospalax galili
AAACCACAGTAAAAGGTTCCAATGGATAATTTCACTCCTAAAAATGTGATTTTCCTATGTCCTACAGGAAGAGTTAACTGTAGAATTAACTAGAATAATTGACTTATTTTGTGCAATTATATAATACAGACCCTTGGGTGTCTGAAAATGCCTGCCAAAGACAAAGTCTTTAGTTTAATATAATTAGTGTTGAATCAGTACTTTCATTGCTATTGTAAAGTATAATTTCCCAGTGAGGCCATTTCTGGCTCTTCATAATAAAATTATGCCATCAAACGAGAAGATCATGGGGATTGAAGGCCACCTCTCTTCAAGTCAATATCAAGTTACATTTATTAATAATATGAAAATAGCATCATCAGTAAGTTTTCAAAAAGAGGTCATATTGGGAATAGGATTAAAAGAAGCCTGATGATTGTTCTCCATAACAGACTTAAGAATTTTGTTTCTTACCCCCAACTTCTCTTTGCATAAACTTATTTTTGTAATGCAATGGTTAAGATCATTATTTTTTTGTTCTTTATTAGGATAACAGAATTAAACTTTAGTTCTTCCATTTATAAGTTAACATAGACAATTAATTGGTATGCTTTAAGACTCAATGCCCCCATTAAAGTGGGTATAATAATGAATACAAAGTCGACATGAGATGACAGAAAAATTTAAAATTGTACATGACACTTGATAGCAACTCAATGAATTGGAGTCACTTAGTAGCTGCAGTAGTAACAGGAGTAAATTCCCTAAGAGTCAATGCCAAGCACAGAAATTCAATCTGCAGTCAGTGAAGGATGTAGCACAGCTGGAAAGTGTTTTCCATTCTCTTTAGATGATGTCAGTGAAAGTTGAAATACAACATACTTTTAAACGAAATGGATTGGTTGAGTTTGATAAAAACGTATTCTTCATGACAGATATTGAACAGAAACACCAAATTTTGTGATTTATTTTTTTTAAGTGGTGGTGTTGTAGAGATGGCACAGCCATTTGAAGAGCTTACTGCTATTGCAGAAGCCCAGGGCTCAGTTCCTGGCACCCACATGGTGGCTCACAACTACATGTAACACCAGTTCCAGAGAATCCAATACCCTCTTTGGTTTCCAAGGCTCCTGGATGCATATGGTGCACATAAACTCATGTTGGCATACACATATACAAATAAAAACGAGGAACAAATAGATAAATCTTTAAAATGAAAATGTCACGAATTTTGAAAAATTTTCCAGGCCATAAAAGTTTTCAACTAAGTTGTAAAATGGTTAAAGTGTTGATTATTATGGGCGATCTACCTAGCTTTTAGATAGGGCTCTTGGAAAAGTCAAAAAATAAAATAAAAACCACAAAGAATTAGTGAACAACATTGCTGAAAATTGGAAATTGAGCTGATTGTTTTTCTGGAATGGTGTGGATATTTAATCAGTCAGCAGGAAAAATATTTGAGGAAGACACACATTGTGACAGTAATTGAAAGATATAATTAGATAATCAAAATGTCAATTAAAATTCTATTCATTGGAAGGAGTTCCAACTTGAATGGGCTCTCTTCCCAGATGAGACCCAAGGATATTTGAAATAGATTGGTTACTGAACACAAAACACCACAGCCCATCACATTCAACAAAACTCCTGCATTATTCATGTTACTAACAGTAAAATGACCAAAACACTGAACACACCATACCCATCTGCCACCTAGAAAGACTTCTCTATTGTGTACTTACTGACGTTCATGGTCAAGAAATGAAACAAGTGTTACAACAATAAAAATGTATAGATTGAAGGCTGGAGGAATGGCTCAATGGTTAAGAGTTGCTCTTGCAGAGGACCCAGATCCCATTCCTAGCACTCACAACCTTCTATAACCAATTCCAGGGGATCCAAAACCCTCTTCTAGCCTCTGTAAGTACTGCATGTGTGTGGTGTATGGACATACATGCAGGCAAAACATCATACACATAAAATTTTAAAAATTAATTTTAACTTTTATAAAGAAGCTTAGATTTTCTAATGACAAATCTTTGTAAAGCCATAATAATAACTTGGTCTAGCTTTCAAGATTCTTTCAGGAAGCTGATGGCACACACAATCAATTTTATTAAGAATTATTCAATGGAGAGCCCACTGCAGAAACATAGGGAAAGTTTAGAAAAATAGAAGGTTTGATGATATACCCAAGAGCTGTCAAAGATGGGAAGCTTGTGGTCATCCATCCCCTCTGTCTCTTACAGTCTTTCCACCTCTTCCACAGTGATCCCTGACCCTTGGAAAGCATAAATTTGAAATAGCTGTCCTTTTCAGGAATAGGTACTCCATAGCCTCCTGTTCTCTGCACACTGGTTAATTGTGGGTCTCTATTACTCATAAGGAATGCATAAGGAAACTTCTCTGGTGAGATTTAAGAGACGCATTCATCCTAGGTTGTAATGAAGATATGTCACTTAAGGTTAAGCATCTCACAGATACTTATTCTCTACATTTGAGTGGACAGATCCATACTGAAGGGAATTTAAGGACACAAATCATACTCTCTAGGCTATATATATATATA
>NW_008332097.1:347233-355832 GCF_000622305.1 Nannospalax galili
ATTCAATTAAAAATATAATTTTAATTTAAAAATTGAGAAAGCTCTTATCATCTCAAGGTGGAGGATCACAGGGAAGGTTGCTGCTGTTGACCTTATAGGAAACAAAATTGGAGAGGAAAAGGTCTGAGAGCAATTTAGCAACTACCCAACTTCCATGCTATACCACAGCATGGAAGGAGTACTTGGACCGAGCATCCCGACTCCTTCACCCTGTACTTCAGACTTCTTGCTCCCTTTTCCAGAGTGGAAGTAGAAGGCAGAGTTCAAAAAAAACACCGGAACACAGAAATGTACAAGCAAACTTAGCAATGAATCAAATAAGCTCATTCTTTGGGGTCCATTCCTGTGTGGTTCTACTTATTTCCTGTTTTAAAAGGGAGAGTACAGATGATGAGAATCTCCCTGTAATCCTGGGGTGGAGAAGGGGAAGCATATGGCTCACAAGATTAGTGGGAAAGCTGTGGCACTGAGTTGAATCACGGCTTCATCCACACACTGAATCCTGACTCCTCTAATTAGCTCTAGGAACTCGAGCAAGTGGCTTAACCCTCAGAACTTCAATTTCCAAAGAGAAAAAATATTTTCAGCATGTAGAGTTTTGAGAAACAAGTGAGATCATGTACAGTAAGTGCTCAGCATGCTGCGTGGCCTACATAGGCACCTTGCAACAAAAAAAATATTTGATTTTTCTTGTTTTTAGATTAGTATTTATGAACTTTCTAATGAGCCTAATGTAAAATCTTTGTAAATATTTATATAAACTGGCTTTTTATTTTTCAATACTGGGGATTTAACCAGGGATCTCGCCTTGCAAATGCTACGTAAATACCCTACCACTGAATTATATACTCAGCCAATTTTTAACATGTTTTATTTTGAGACAAGGTCTCACTAAGTTGCTGAGACTATCCTTGAACTAGCAATCCTCCTGCCTTAGCCTGCCCAAGTACCTTGGATTCTAGGCATATACCACCAGGCTCAGCTAATTTCCTACTTTCTAAAATAAACTGCATCTTTTATATCCTGAACTTCACTCAGCATAGCATTTAATGAAGGACTAGATTTTCCAGCCTCCAACTGGTTGGGGTATTCACATCCCTGGAGTAAGTCCTTAACAGTGAAATATGAGCAGAAATAAGGCACACCCTCTGGGCCAGATACTTCAAAATAATATTTTCATCTTCTACTTCTTATTTTAAACTTCCAAGAAGCTGAGAAAACAGCGGTAAAGTTAAATAATCTTTAACCATGAAGGTAGACCGCCCGGTGGGGAATTACAGCAAAATATAAGAACCACTCGTGGGACAGAGAAATCCTTACCCAAGCGGAACCCTGGCACTTCAGGCTTGAGAAATAAATCAGTTGCTATTTGAACCAATAGCTTATGAATCACAATGATAGCTATGTAGATGCATAGATAACTATAAAAATGCATATGTGTACAGGTATACTTGTATATGGAGAGAAAAGGGGGAGCACTGTAGCCTAGATGTTTGTTCCCCTTCCCCCAAAGTAGTTTATCCATTCAAATCTTAACCCCAACTTGCTGGTGTTAGGAGGTGGTACATTTAGGAAATGATTAGGTCATGGGGACAATACCATAATGAATTCTATGAGTGTCCCTGTGAACAAAGAACCCAGAAAGGTGCCTTGCCTTTTAAACTATGTGAAGTTGGGGAAGAAGATAATCATCTATAACCCATGAAATAGGCCATCAATGGACACCAAATCTGTTTATGCCTTGATTTTTGAATCCTCAGACTACAGCATCCAACATTATAAGAAATAAATGACTGTTGCTTGTATGCTACTAAATTTATGGTATGTTATTTAAGCAGCCTATGAGAGCAAGACTAAGTCCATGTGTACACAGGTGGAGATAGGGAGAGTAACAATATCGAGACAGGGAAGGAGGTTGTGTGAGGATGGCATTGGAGAGAACTGGAAGCTGGCACAAAGTCTTGGATACTACCCAAAATTTAATAATTTATTTTAGCTTCATGGTTTAAGAAAGGGAGTAAAACAGGACAGTAGAAATAATCTTTTCCAAAAAAATTCTCCTAGATCTAGTAAGCCATTTTCTCCCATCCTTCCAGAATTGTGTCTTGTTTTGTAAGAAATGAAGAAGTAATTGTTCAGAGGATGGATAAAGAAACTCCTGTATCTACTGAAGCAAAGCCCAGTGCTGCTTTGTCATTTTCTTTTGTCCTGGGCCCCATAATCTCCAAAGAAGGCAAGTTGTGAATTATCTCTAAAGCTCAAGGCTTCTGAAATCCAGCTCTTGAAGACTTTCTGTGATTTTGTGGATAGGGCAATGCCAGGAGAATATGTGAAGGGTGGGGCAGGAGAGCTTGAACAATGTCATAGGAGCAGACAGACCCTGAGGGAAAGCCCCTTGTAGTTTAATAAGATGTTCTCTAAGCACCATTTGTAATTTTCATTGCATCCTACAATGATCTCTTAAAATCTTCAGTCCTAAACACAAGGAAACTGAGACACAAAGAGATAATAAAGTTTCAAGAGTAATAAAAGTACATATTCAGGGGGCTGGAGAAATGGCTCAGCAGTTAAGAGCACTGGTTGCTCCTGCAGAGGATCCAGGTTCAATTCCCAGCACTTACATAGTGGCTAACTCCAGTTCCTGGAGAATACGATGCCCTCTTCTGACCTCCCTGGGCATTGCATGACACATGGGTGCACTTACATACCTGCAGGCAATACACTCATATACATAAAATAAAAATATCCCACTAGAGGCAGGCAGATCTCTGTGAGATCAAGGCCAGCCTGATCTACACAGCGAGTTCCAGGTCAGCTGAGGCTACCAAGAGAACCTGTCTCAAAAAGACCTCCCAAAATATCACATCAGAAGTGCATATTCATTCAAGATTATAGATGATCTAACAGCTGGCAAGGTCAGAGTGTAAATGTAGATATGCCTAGCTTCCAGTTAAAGCTTTGCTTCATTTGGGTTCACTTTGTTTTTCATTTATAAATGTATTTAAAATAATATCTATCTTTATGGATGCTATGGGAAAAACATTATATTAATATGTATCAAGGCACTGTCTAATAAAGACCATATTAAGTGCTTAATAAATAATATCTATTAATATTTTCTACTACAATTATCACTATAACTTTTATTATAACCACACACTAAGATACTGCACTATTATAAATTTTACCAAGTACACAGTGATGACAGGGGATGCAGAACAGACCAGATCCTGTCATTTCTTCACAATATGTTCGGGTCATGGAGAAGGCACACTTAAATGCTGTGAAGAAGTTCTTTTCCTGCATCTCCTATTTTTGTTTCCATGAAGCACAGAAGCAAATGGATGGGAATACATGCATTTGTTAGCTGGCATAGTCAGGCCCCTATCATATCCACCAGAGAAAATATGCTGTCCCTACACTTAGAGGATGGGCTAGCAGAAAGTGTACCTGCATAATGACCGCTGATCTTACCACCCTTTTCATAAGCCAAAACATTGGCAGAGATAAAAGGCAATATTTTCAAATGACAACAATAAAAATATAGAAAAAGTGAAACATATTTGAAGCAGTAAAAGTTAAAATAAAAAGTACATTAAAAGAATAAAAAGTTTAATAGAATTATTGAAAATTAAATATAACTAATCTAATAAACTGGGAGAAAAGATATTAGTGAAATAAAGTATTATAACCAAATCCACAGAAGACTGAGAAAATTAAAATAAAAAGAGAGCCTCCCAAAATAGTTTTGAAATAAAATGGATAAAATATTTGAAAATATAAAAATAACCGGTTAAGATGAGGCAAGAGAATAAAAGCCAAAGGATATATGATTGTATATAAATGGGGTGGCCTCTAAACCCCAAAGTGCAACTCCACATAGGGAAACACTCTGAGCTCCAAAGATTAACATTCCTATAAATAAACTATAACTGTACCACCAGCTAGCCAATTGCTCAAGTCCACATTCCAGCAATGCACCTGAATTCATTTTCACTGCTCCATATTCATTCATTAGGAAGTCTGTTGATTCACCTGCAACGTTTGCTCCGATGAATCCAGTTTTCATTGCTTCCATTGCCAACGCTGTACCACAGGGGCCACTGTCCCCCTGGTTTTATTCTTACTTGATTTCCATGTCTTCTTCACACAGAAGCCAGATCTTTTAGAAAGTCAAAAATGACCAGTATACTTACAATTCTCCCTGCCAAGAACACAGAACATCTCTGTTGTCTACCTTCCGATGGTCTGCAGGTGCTGTGCAGCATGGCCCTGCCTAACTAACTCACTTGGTTTTGTTTGTTTGTGCATGCGCGTGTGTGTGTGTGTGTGTGTGTGTGTGTGTGTGTGTGTGTTTGGTTGGTTGGTTGTCCAGTTGGCTGGATGGTTGGTTGGTTGGTTGGTTGATTGGTTGGTTGGCTGGTTGGTTTCTGTTCAGCTTCTAGATTATCCCCAGCTCCTTCCTGTCTTAGAACACAAGCACATGTCTGCTTGCACAGAATGCATCAGAGGCCCCAGCTCCAGGATCTCTTTACAGGGACTTCACCACAATGCTTCAAACCTCAGATCCTCAAACAAACCTATAATCAAATTAATGCTTTTCTTAATTGCTCCCATTTTCAGGTTCTCCTAGTAACTTTGTTGTCGTTCTCAATCTGAATTTAAATCATATTTTTTTACTTGTTTCTTTATTTCCCCTACTCCAGTAGAACATAGGCTTCACCAGAGCAGAGATACTTATCTGAGGTAACACTATAAAACTGGTGTCTGGCAAGAGACTGGACTCACCTTAGTTTCTCATAAATGTTTTCAGAATGTAAGATCAAGATGTATGTTCCTTTCCAAAGCTTTCAATTTCACAAGGGAAAAGAATCCTTGAGATTCAGCATCAAGGACCACATGTTGGATGGTTGGCTCCCCGCTTTCCACCATGCCTAACATCTCATTCCCCAGGGTTACCACCTACCTTACATATTAATGTTAGGGTAACCAAGCAAAGCAAGGCAAATTCTAGAGCCTAGAGTCTTGATGTCTGTGGTTTATAATGTGGTCACAAACTCTCCTCCTGTAGTGACACTTTGTTCTTCAACAACATAAGAGTGAAGAGCATGGAATTACCAAAGGTGACTGAATATCAGCAATTCGTTGATTCAATTTTAACAAACACACAAGAGGCTACAAAAAAATACAAGTATAGAACTAAAACTAAAGGAAATGCAATAAATAATAAAATACATCCAACTAGGTTTTCAAAGTTTACCACAACCTGTAAGTATATTTAGGAATTAAAGATATTGGAAAACATCTCAGAAACTAAAATCTAATGCTGTACAGACCACAGTCTTAATAACTATTTTTGTTATAATACAAACATACATTATGATCTCTTTGTCCCTAAGATTATAAATTGCATAAAAAGAGACAGGGTACAGGAAAAAAAAAGTCTAATTTAACATCTAAGTACTTCTAGTTTATCGTTTCTCCTACAGGAAAATGGTATACATTTCAGGTAGTTTTCTTCGCTTTAGAATAAATGTCACTTATTCCTAAATTCAGCATTTTAAACTGGCTACTTTCCAACTCTAAAAAACCTCAATTGAGAGAGCAAGATTTGCTGGGTGTCTTGGCATAGTCCTGTAATCCCAATATTCAAGAGATGGAGGCTGGAAAGATGGTTCAATGGTTAAAAGCACTAGATGCTCTTGCAGAGGACATGGGTTCAATTCCCAGCACCCACATGGAGACTAACAACCATCCATAGCTCCAGTTCCAGGGGAATCCATCACTCTCTTCTGATCTCGGTGGGCCTTATATAACATGGGTAGACTTACAAACATACAGGGAATATACTCATACACATAAAAAATAAAAATAATAAAAAATATTTAAAAAGAGTCAGAAGCAGGAAGCTCAGAAGTTCAAGGTCAACACATACATACAGAGAGAAAAAAAGAGAGAGAAATTATAATATTGCAAAGTTTAGCCTTAAACTCTAAATTACTATCTACTGAGGTATGATGGGCTTTACCTCCTCCTCCAGGCAAATTCATTAATAATAGTATGAAGATAGCTATATTTAAAACAAAGGAAAGACAGTAGGGAATTATTGAAAGTACATTTTACTGAAAGTATAGTTAATTGGCCACCAGAGAAGGGAAATGTGGCTGTGGTATAATGGTATTCAGACATCTCTGTGAAAAAGGCAGGAGTTGAACTGAAGGACAAAATTACATACAGTCCAAGCACATGACTCAAAAAGACATGAACTGGGAATGTAGTCCTCACCACCTCTCCCCATATGCTTTGGTAATAATGTAATCATAGGGAGCATTTGTGTGTGTGTGTGTGTGTGTGTGTGTGTGTGTGTGTGTGTGTGTGTGTGTGTGTGTGTGTGTGTGTGTGTGTGTGTGTGTGTGTGTGTGTGTGTGTGTGTGTGTGTGTGTGTGTGTGTGTGTGTGTGTGTGTGTGTGTGTGTGTGTGTGTGTGTGTGTGTGTGTGTGTGTGTGTGTGTGTGTGTGTGTGTGTATAAAACAACAGTTATATCAGGTAAAATGTTAAACTCCAGTAATCATTAAACAGCAAGCTATTTTGGGAATTTCATGGGATTTCTGTCTGCTTAATGATGCTTACATTGAAAACAATTGAGTCAATGGTTTACTTTGAAATTCTTCAGCTTAATTTTTAGGAGATGCTGGTGAATTGTGACTATTTTTTCTTTTCTTTTTTACACAGGGTATCCCTGTAGCCTCACAGAGATCCATCTACTTCTGCCTCATAAAGTGCTAGGATTAAAGGCATGCACCATCATGCCCAGCTAAAACTATTTTCTTAATTCGGTGTAAGGTGAACTTTAAGTGACTGTTTGCTTGTTTTTTGCTTCCTTGTTGGGATGAGGACTGAATTCAAGGCCTTGAACTTCGCAGACCAGGTGTACCTTGAACATGTCATCTTCTTATTTCAGTTTCACAAGTAGCTGGGATTACTGATCTGTGGCCCTAGCCCTACTTTAAATTTCTTTTAAAATATTTCCTGATAGTTTTCCAAGCAGGCTAATTTTGAGGAAAAGTTTGTTATAAGGAATGCCCTGATCACAGAGTATCTTGAGGAAAAGAATGGGTCTGAAGGTAAAAGAAGGTTAAGAACCCAGTGCATTTATGTAGTGATCTAGTTTCAATCTGTTGCTATGACAGATGCATAAGTAAAATCAGTTTAGGAAAGGAAAGGTTTATTTCAGCTTACAGGCCACAGTCCAACACTGAGGAAAGTCAGAGCAAGAACTCAAGCAGGAACCTGGAGGAGACTTTCTTACTGTTCTAGATAGCATTACGTCTGACCAAGGGACTTCACGGCCAAATAGGTAAAGCAGGAACAGTGGAAGTACTACTTGACAGCTGGCTCTTGGGCTGGCTTATACTTAGTTTTCTTACATAGCCTGGGAGTATCTGCCTGGAGATGGTGCTGCCCACAAAGGGCTGAGCCCTCCAGCATCAATAAACAATCAAGGCAAACTCCCACAAACATGCCCACAGGACAGTCTGATCTAGGCCATTCCTCAGCTGAAGTTCTCCTTTCAGATGACTCTAAGCTGTTTCAAATTGGCAGTTAAAGCTACCAGGACATATGGGCTCTAGGGATTCAAATTCCAGTCATCACGCTTGCATAGCAAGTGCTTTACCACTGAGCCATCTCACCACCCCTCCATTTTCCCCTACAGGTCTTGGTCATTGATTACTTTTCACCTAATGATTGACATTTTTACAATTTATCAATCATATATATTTTGTGATATGTTCTTTAGGAACTGTGGTTTTCATATTTGCCTTTTAGAAACATCTGCATGTTCCACCCAACTACATTTCCATAAAGCACAGTTACATAAATTAAAATGTAGAGCTTAACAGAGTAGAGATTTCAATACAAGTATCTTTTATATTAAGAAAAGAATATCTTAAAAGATTAAAATTCCAAGAGGAAATGAAGAGGGCATATTTGAAAGTTTTGTTCTGTAATTGTTTATTTTACAATGCACACCTAGTGAAAGGATATATATTATAGCTCTGGAGCCAAGATTACAGACTCCAGTGAAGAGAATTTGTTCTCCCACTTACTGTCTAAAGTACTTTGTAAAGGTTCCTTGACCTCCTCCTAAGGTCCCAAGGACAAACTAAAGTATAATTCCTCCATACTGCACCCTGAGGAATCAATGAGTTTATTAGGCTTACTTATAGAGCATAGATAAAGGGTTACTGGCAGAAGCATGGATAACTCCATAGGAACAACTATGGAAGGTCTTCACCCAACATAGATGAAGCCCTGATTATAAATCATTTGCAAAACTGGATTCCCCTTTGATTAATTGTCCCAAGATTATATGGTCTATTATCTCCCAAGGTCAGTCTGGATAACCTAGTGAGATCCTTTCTCAAAATTAAAAGTAATAAATGAGACCTAATCATCAAAAATGAGGCCAGCTCAGGTGTAAAGTGTTTCCTTGCCTAGCATGAGTGAGGCCCTAGGTTTAATTCCTAGCCAAGAAGAAGAACAGGGGAGGAGAAGGAGGAGGAGGACGAGGAGGAGGAGGAGGAGGACGAGGAGGAGG
>NW_008332097.1:356114-377814 GCF_000622305.1 Nannospalax galili
TGAATAATTTCAGATGGGTTCTGGGATGTAAGAACTTTCCCTACACATCTGATACTCTGGAGTGATTTAGGTCAGGGGAAAATGGTCCAGTTTGAAAATTCCAAAGAATAGGGGACTGTAGGTATTGTTCACACTAATTGTTTAGCATTTTAAGGGTTCAATCTTGGGCAAGTTATTTCTTCCTGTAGGAATTAGTTTATCCTGGGAAGGACAGCCTATCTTCTGTCAAGAAAGTCCAGAATCATAATGTGCAGAAAAATCAAAATCAGATTACCTCATCTTTAGCTGCATGTTTTATTATTCTCTTCTGCTATAGATTTTAGTCAGTGTTTGAATATTAGCCAGGACATGTTAATTTATGCTCCTTAAAATCACAGTTTTCCAATCTATTTTGGAAACAAATTAACTTTCACAAAGTATTTGAAATTTCCCATAGATGGCAGAGAGAAATAAAATGGAGATGGGGAGAAGGTAATTCAAATCCCTAATAAGATATTATTACCTAAAAGTACTGAGCCTTTTGCAAATAATCGTTTCATTTTAATATACAACACGTATTCATAAATATCACTTAAAATACAAATGATATAAAAGAAAGTTTGATTGATAAATTGCCAAAGTGACTACTGGTTAAACATGATAAGAGACTACACTAATACAGGTGGAATTATGGAAAAGAAATAGAAGATTACAGCATTTCAGAAGTCAGATATAAAGTTCTTGGTCTGTAAGATATTGTGACTAAAGGTGTTCATATAATGCACAGATTACATATGGCTTATATATCCATATTGTAACCTACTGATATTTTGTTAAGCTACTAACTTAAAATCTGTAGTATTTGTTGGAGATTATACTTTTTACAGTTAATATATTATTTTGCCAGTTTCTGTAATATATAAATATATATATCACAGTCATCTTTATAACATTATAATTAAGGATGCCAGTGATCTACAATAAATCTAAATTTGCAGTATATCTGATTTTGCTGTATAAATTCTCAATGAAGAGATTACTTGATTACAAATTTTATATAAAAAATAACACTTGGCCACAGGAAAATATACTGGTTTACTAGAGTATACAATACATACATTACTAGTCAAGATTTCTTCCCACACATTAAAAAGCACAGGTTTAAAAATCCAAGATGACTTATCTTTCAAGAAACTTTAGGCCAAAGTTAAAGATGACTTACTAGGGTCATAAAATCACACTGACTGTAGAAAATTTATGTCTTTGCTTTGTTGCATGTCATTTTGTAACCAAAGCTCTCTCTATCTTGCCATAATGTATGCTTTTAATCAGACAAGATTAGCCACAGCAGAAGAAACCACAAGTCTCCTGGACAAATGACTATAACTCTATTTATGTTGGAGACAGATTTCTGTGACTCTATATCTAAAGCAGGATTTATTCACCAAATTAAATTTCCCCTTCACTTAATTTGTAATTTTGCTTCTAAGGAAGTCATTTTGACAACTACATTTAATCTTTAAAATATACTTTAAAATACATGATTTTTGTGCATGTTTCCAATGTAATAATGGACTTTAAAAAGATATGTTTTGGATTGATTAAAAACTATCTTTGAAAAAGTAGGATAGCAAAGAAACTCAAAAGCATGAACATTTTTTATTTGGAGTGTCCTCAGATAAGACCCAGAAGAATAGATAAAGGTTTTATCTGGCATCGCTCCTCAATTATTCTGTAGTTTGGGGTTAGTAGTAAGCAACTTTTAAGTCCTGAGACTCAATAAAACCTTGTCTTAAACTGGTTTCAAGTTGTTCGGTCCTACAATCCTATGCACAGTTCTAATGTTTCAAAGATGATATTCAGTTTAATTTGTTAGAAACAAAATTGTCCACACATAACATTGATTTATTAATGCACTTTATTGGTGCAGAGAGTATCAAACGAATACTTGGAGTTCTCTTTAAGGCTGCAAGTGCACTCTCATTTTAATGAGATTTACACCACTATGGCTTTTCCTCTGTACCACCAGCTCAGCTGCGTACCTGTGCTTGGGATTCTAGGTACAGCCTCTTTCCTACGAAGTTATGGTTAACTAGCTCCGCCTAGTGGTTGATGTACAATTTTGCAACTATCTGTTTCCATCAAAGAAGGAATGGGAAAATCATATGCAGCACAATGCTTCTTTCCTCTCTAAACAAAAGAATTATTTCCACAAGAAACATCTTAAATGTATCATTTCTGTGCATGTAAAGCATGCATGTATAAGTAAGTATCTCTAAAACTATAATAAAAGTATCTTGTGTACATTTTCTAAAGCAGAAATACTGAAATGCATTGATAAATATTTTGGAAAAAACAAGTATTGTTCAATACTCTCCTGTCTCTGTGTGGTTCTAAGAATATAACTCAAAAGCATCGCAATTCCAGCATTATCTGTAAAGTGAACCTCTCTACTGAAAATCGTAATTTCTAACAAAAAGGACATATTTTAATAAATACAAATGTGAAGTCACACTCAAGGTTAATTATAAGTCCTAGGTAAAAACTAAGATGATTTTGTGAAATCTTAGGTTAGCAAGCACACTACAACATGATCCGCTTATTGTGGTGCCTCATGAGGAAAGAAATCTTTAACCTGTGCAACTTCCTTTCCCCACCACTATAGGATATGAACAGAGCAAACATGGAGGGCACCTTCATTGACTTGAGCAGTTTTTACCAATATACGTACCAATTTTGATGTTCTTAGAATTATCTAGCACTCTGGTAAAGTTAAGCAAAATCACTGTCTCTTGATTTCCTCTCTTTCATCACTTGCTCATAACTATCTTGAATGAGCAGCTCTGAGAGGCTGAGGACTTGGCACTTGGACCCTCTTTGATCCCACCTCCTGTAGCTGTTTCTCTCCAGCCCCTCTTCCACATGGCCATCTCCTTATGCCTTAACTACTTCATGCTTTCTGGTATAATCAAAAGTGAAAAACAGTTGTTGCTAGTGTGCAAGAAAGATACTTCCTCATTCAAAAATTATATTTGGCCAATTATTCCTTAGGTAAGTGACATTCTTTTGATCTATTTTTGCTATAGCCCTATAAAATATTTTCCCAGAAAGCAAGCTCGTCCTGCTGATATTATTCACTAATGACTTCAGCTCACTGTGTCTTCCTCACTTCTCTATGAAAGAAATGGAGAAAGGTAAAAACAAGCAGGGCATCCATCACAGCTGGAGTATCTATTGGAATCCCAATACTTCTTGGTTAAAAGTAAGTCATTAAAGGGACTAGAGAGATGGCTCAGCGGTTAAGAGTACTGGTTGCTTTTGCAGAGGACCTGGGTTCATTTCTCAGTACCCACATGGAGGCTAACAACTGTCTGTAACTCCAGTTCAGGGGATCCCTCTTCTGACCTCTGCAGACATTGCACAACAGGGGTGCACTTACCTACATGTAGGCAATACAGTCATACACATGAAATAGAAATAGTAATTAAAAAAAAAAAAGAAAGTAACTGAAAACTAGAACTTACGGTTCAGCAATTGATATGGCAGGTAAAGCTATGAGTCTAGTTTCTCAGTATATTTTCCATTTTTCCAGCTCAAGACTGGAAATATATAGGCACATCAAGGTACATTAAGGAATTAATGATCTAGGGTCCAGGAAAAACAGGTAGAAGACAGATATCAAATGTAAGGTGATTGTTTCTGAGATGTTACAGAAGAAAGTAACTCTCCTCTGTCCAGGAAAATATTTTTAGCTGCTCCTTTCATTTCATTTGTTTTACTTGTAGATGATAAAATGTACTTTACCTGGAGAGAAAGAAGGGAAGGAGGGAGGGAGGGAGGGAGGGAGAGAGAGAGGAAGGAAAGGAAAGAGGGAAGCAGGAGAAAATCCCATCATTGATTGAGGAAGTAATTGCTATTTCAAAATGAAAGATAGACAGTATGTGTGGTGTTTCCTAATGAAAGGAAAGAAATAACCTTAAAAAAAAAACATATTTTTTACTAATTTCCCCCCAAATTGGAAATACTAACAAAATTATAAGAAATAAAAGATAATAAGTAAACTAAGGAAAGCACATTTTAACATCTTTATGAAAATATTTTAAATCAAGAAACCCATTTTGCCTATATTTTACATTTAAATAATTACACTGCAACATGTAACTTTTACCTCCAACCAGTCACCTTACTTCAGGACTCTGATTTTACTGACATCCAAGAACAAAGCCAAGTTACTTTCTCAGTGTGCCATGTGCTTGAACCAAAGTAGCATGAGAGCCATCTAAGCACCAGTTTAGAAACAAAGACAGGGGCTTTGAAGCTGGGCAAAGTCTTGTCCCACTATGGGTGTGTTGAGTATGATGTAAACGAATCCAATTTCAACTACTTTCTATACTCATATTGGATTTTTTCTAAGCAAAGAAACTGTGACAAAATCAAAATGAAAATTGAATTATAGTGTTAATAATCTTCAAAAGCAGAAAAATTACTTGGCAACATCAGACATCTTATAACCCAGCATAAAATCATTAAGTTATCATCTTCTCCAATAAATATGAAGAGTGGCTTTTGTGTGCAGAACTGACATTCCAATAAATGGGCTATCATGGGCTTAACGTGCAGCACTCCTCCTCCTTCTTACTACTGTCAAACATATTAAACAGTACAGATTCTGAAGAAAAGCATTTGCTGAGCCATTTTGATGCCATACCCATGGCAGTATTCTAGAACCTTCTTAGGAAAAACATTTTAGACTTCTGGATGAGATGGTGATGTAAATCTGAGAGTCTGTGTCTTCTATCCACCTCTAGAAGATTTCCCACTTAAAGAAAAAGGAATTTAAGAGTTGAAGGAAATCTGACTTTGTGATAAAAGGAGCAAAAGGTGACATGCACATGCCAGGTATGTAAAAATGCTGTGCCAAGAAGCACAGATAGGACTGAAAGTTCGTCATTCTACCCAATAGAGGAGTCATGCCAGGAAATGGAAAACACCTGCAGAATGTTTCACCAGCAACTGTTCACTGGGAAGCGATTCACAGTGCTACAACCAATTTGCAGAGCATAGAATTTTAGTGAGGCCAATATTATCTTTAAGAAAGTGAATATGATTCTTGGGAGTGGGAAGGAGTAAAAATCTCTTAATCCTTTTATGTATAAGCCAGATAGCCATAAAGCATACAGACAGGGAATGGTAATGAGTCAAAGACTGAGAAATGAGTTGTCAGCACAAATACCAAGGAAGATTTCTCACACAGAAACACTGACAATAGCCAGAGCACTGCAGAACATAGGCAATAACCCAAGCAGCTCCTGGCCACCTCACTGTGATTGCCTCACACACTCCCTCTGAGATCCTTTAAACTACAAAGAAACACAGAGATTAAACAAATTGTGTGTGTAATAAAAATTAAAGAAAAACTGAAAATTGTGTATAAGACAAAGTAAGAACAGAAATTCTATTTAAAACAATAAAGGGCTCTGCCAGGATCCCTGGACTCTCCTGGAGGCTTTCCCAGCTAGTCCTACTGAGCTCCCTTTTCCACAGCCTACTGTAATCCAAGACCCTTGGACTCTCCTGGGGGCTTTCCCAGACACACCTTGACTCACTCCCTTTCCACACCTCCTTGTACTGGCCAGTTCTGGTCTTTCAGGACTTTTTAGACCTCCAGATCTGAGAGCTTTCCAAGACCCTCCTTCACAAGTCTCCTTTCCCCCATCTCCCATTGCTCAGTGATCTCAGCCCTGCCAGAACCCTTGGACTCCCCTAGGGGATTTCCCAACCCTGCCTTAGTATACTTTCTTACCACACATCTTGTGCCTACCATCTCTTCTTTGTTAGGACTCTTGTGGACCCCCAAATCCAGACCTACATTGGTGAGTCTCCTGTCCCCCTCCTCCCTGGGCTCCGACGTCTCCATCCCAGCTCTGCCAGGATACTTGCATGCTACTGGAAGCTGTTCAAGAACTGCCTTGCACTCAAACATGCTTGGATTACTCGATTCCTTACTCCCTAAGACATGAGTTCTCCCAGCCTTACCTATCAGCAAACGTGCTAAACTAGCAACAACCCAGCCCAACCTGCCATTCCAAACCATAAGTCAACCCTGGAACTTCAACTTCAAAGTTGTACCTATCCTTAGCATAACTGAGACCCTTTCTTACATCCCATTTACACATGAACATAAAACCAAGCACTACTTAGCGGGCCATAATCTGACAAGTTGGGGAAATAGCAAACAAAGACACAACCATTCAACAAAATGGATACCTATTCAGACCAAGAAACACCACCAGTGACACAAGCCCAGATGCCTAGGTCTCATTGAAAAAGTACAATCAACAGGAATAACCAAGGTAACATGCCTACTATGGCAATTAGGGCCCCCCATGACAATGTTTCCTGAGAATGGCAACCTAGTGGATGCACAAGACAATGATTTCAATAAACAATGTCAGGTATGATGGTACTTGCCTCTATTCCCAACATTCAAGAGGCAGAGGCAAATGGATCTCTGTGAGATCGAGGCCAGCCTGGTCTTCATAGAGAATTCCAGGACAGCTAGAGCTACAGGGAGACCCTGTCTCAAAAAGACAAAAATAAAATAAAAAATAAAAACAAAATATCAGTTATAAATATGTTCAAGGAATGCAAAAAGGATATGAATGAAGATTAGAGACCATGAAAACAGAAACAGTTGAATGAAATAACAATTCAAAATATGAATGAGAATTCAATAAATAGACAGTCTCTGGGGGGAAGAAAAGCCAAATTGAAATAAAACTTAAAATCAAAAACTCAAGAACTCAAAAAAAAAAAAAGAGTAAAGAAGAGAAAAGTGGAGGAAATGGAACAGAGAATATCAGATTTTAAAGACAAATGGGAAAATGGATCACTCAATCAAGAAAATGTCAAATCTAAAATAACCCAGGAACTGAATATGCAGGCCCTCTGTGACACTTTAAAAAGACCAAACCTATGAAGCATAGGCATAGAAGAGGGAAAAGAAATTCTGATTAAAGGCACAGAAAATCTTTTTAATAAAATTATAAAAAAAAATTTTCCAAATCTAGTGAAAAAGATACCTATTAAGGTATAAGAGGCATACAAAACACCAGATACACATGACTAGAAAAAACTCCCAAGGTTGGGGCTGAAGAGATGGCTCAGTGGTTAAGAGCACAAAGCTGTTCTTTCAGAAAACCTGGTTTCGATTCCAGGCACCCACATGGCAGCTAACAACTATCTATAACTCCAGTTCCTGGGGATCCAACACCTTCTTCTGTCTTCCAAGGGGATTTCATGACACAGGTGCACTTACACACATGCAGGCAATACATACATATACATAAAACAAAAATAAAAATAACTCCCAATGTCATATAATAGTCAAAACTCTAAATGTAACAGAATAAAGGAAAGATATTGAAAGCTGTAAGAGGGAAAGATCAAGTCACAAATAAAGTCAGACCCAGCAGCAGAACATTTGACTTCTCAAGGGAGACTGTGAAAGCTAGAAGGGCTTGGACCAATGTCCTACAAGTCAGGAAAGAACACAGATTGCAGCCCAGGCTACTATATCCAGCAAAACTATCAGTTGTAACTGACAAAGAAAGAAAAATCTTTTCATGATAAAAAACAGATTCAAGGAGTTTATGTGCACAAAACCAGCTCTACAGAGAATACTCAAAGAAATACTTCAGTCTAAATATTGAGAATATTCTCAAGAAGGCACAAAAAGATGAATAAATTATCTTAGAATAATCAACAAAAGAGGTCTAAGAAAATAACACTACAGCATCAACAAAACAGGAATTAATAAATACTGGTCACTTAAAAAATTATATTGACCCCTTTCATCTTTGGTAATGCTTTCCTTTTGGGTGTTTAAGACCCTACAATTAGCCCAGATAAACCAATTCATTTTTACTCTTAAGGCCGTTTGAGGATCTGTTCCTTAGGGGTAACATGGGCTTGGGAGGAGCCCCTGGCTCCTTTCTTTTACCAGTTCCATCTCTGTGAGGATAAGTCAAAGGTCCTACTCAACCATGGCTGGCTTTGCTTGGAAGCATGGAGGAACTATTTCCTCTGTGTTGACCCTCCTCTTTGTAGACTGGACACTTGTTCAAGTTCGTGTGGTGGGGTCCCCACAGCCTCCTTGATCAAGAGGACAGGTGACTCACCACAGTTACAGGACATTTCGAGAGATGCTCATAGTCCTATGGAGCTTAGTCAACCTAGGAGGGCAAGGAGCAAAAACTGTCCTTTATGTCCCTCTGACCAAATTAGTATAGGCCTCAAAGTATGGCTGTTAAACATCCAAGAAGGTTAGTTCCACCAGTCTGGTACTTTTAATTACCATGTGCCATGTAGATAAAGCTTGGGCAAAGACCAAACATTCCCAGATAAACTTTGCCTAGACATATATTATATTGTTTGATCTAGTTGTATGTGTAATTTGTCATTAGGTTGTTGGACTAATATGTTTCCCTCTGTTTTTTTTAAAAACTAGCTAGGTATTATTTATCTCTCGCATTGTCTAACCCTTCCACCATAATGTCCCCATTTAAGGTGCCCCCTTTTTCCCAATTCCCCTTTAATAATACCTTCTCCTATGGTCCCATCTCTCTTGAGCTCCTTCTTTCCCTTTATCCCCTAGGTTCCTTGTATAACCTTCCTTTCCCCCTCCCCTTAAAATAACCCCATTTTTGTCTATATCTCCCTTATTAACCCCTGTTTCCTACTGTTCTTCTCTTTCAGATTCATTCTTTTCCTTTACCTCCCTGGTTCCTTATCTTTATCCTGGTTCCTGTAGTTATGTCTGCATACATAATCACTTATCAGGATTTGGTGCTAGGATTCACATATGCGGGAGAACATACATCATTGCTTTTTTCAGACTCTGTATTACTTTAAAAATTACTCGATGTTAATTAGTAAAGGTGATGAACGTTACCAGTGAAATCTACCTGATGAGTTCATATCCATATTCAGATGCCAAGGATCTCAAAAAGTAGCTGAGTGTGACTAGTAATAATCAGATATATGTAGATTAGAGACACATGCAAACATCTAAGTGTTAGTAGCATTAAAAATGAGTCTTTCTGAAGGAAACAGTATATTTTAAAATGAAATGGAGATCTTTTTTAAAGGTTAAAAACTCATTCAATTTTATGTCTTACACGATCTATACTGAGTTCAATATTGTATAACTGTATTAATTCAACTGTGAACCTAAAAATTTACAGCCAAATTTGAAAGAGATGTATCCTTGCTCTGTAAATTGTTGTTGAATATGTTAAAGCTGTAATGAAATGCTTCTTCTAATCATGTAGTTATTAAATTAAACATTTTTTAAAGTAAAAAAAAAAAAACCCTGGCAAATAAAAAATAAAGAAATATAACTAAAAAAATAAGGAAAATAAAAGTGAAACTTCTAAAACAATAAATAAATACTGGTCAATAACTCTCAATATTAATGATCTCAACTCCTCAATAAAAAGACATAGACTAACTGATTGGGTAAGCAAGAACCATACCTCAAAGACAATGATGGACACTGTCTTGAGGTAAAAGAATAGAAAAAGACATTCCATGCAAATGGAACTAAGAAACAAGCAGGTGTAGCTATTCTAGCATCTGACAAAATGGACTTCAAACAAAAACTGGTAAGAGACAGGGATGGTCACTTCACACTCATTAAAAGAAAAATACACCAGGAAGATATTATATCCCTAAGCTTCTGTGCATCACACAAAGGATACCTAACTTCATAAAAGAAACATTAGTAGATCTAAAAATCACACATTGACTAAATACATGATAGTCAGTGACTGCAATATCCCACTGTCACCAATAGACAGGTCAATCAGAAAATATATAATAATAATAGCAAAACTCTGGAGTAAAATGATACCAAAATCAAATAGAGCTAACAGATATCTACAGAGCATTAAACTCAGACACCAAAGAATACACTTTCTTCTGAGTAGCCCAAGGAACTTTCTCCAAAATTGACCACATCCTAGGACACAATGCAAGTTTCCACAAATTCAGAAAAATTGAAATATCCTGTAGTCTATCGGACCACAAAGAAAGAAAACTAGATGTCAACAACAATAAAAATGGGAAAAATACACAAACTCATGGAAGCTAAACAACATCCCACTGAATGAAATTTGAATCAAGGAAAAAACTAATAAGGAAATTTAAATTTTTCTAGGTTGAATGAAAATAAAAACACAACATACCAAAACTCGGGGACACAATGAAGGCAGTCCAGAGAGAAAACTTCATAACATTAAGGGCTTACACCAGAAAATTAGAAACATCCCACGTAAATAAATTAATGATGCACCTGAAAACCTTGGAAAACCAGGAACAAATATCTACAGAGTGCGTGGGAAGAGAGAAATAAAATCAAGACTGAAAATAATGAACTAGAAACAAAGAAAACAATACAATTAATCAATGAAATGAGGAGTTGGTTCTTTGAAAAAATTAACAAGATTGACAAACTTCTAACCAAATTAACCAAAGGAAAGAGAAAGGACCAAACTCAAAGATGAAAAGGGAAACATATAACAGACCCTAAGGAAATTTAGAAATCTATAAGGACATACTTTAAAAAATATTTTCCACTAAACTAGAAAATCTGAAAGAAATGGATGAATTTCTAGGTATAGATGGTCTTCCAGTGGAAACTGGTACACCAATCAGTGATGAAATTCCTCAAAAATCTTAAAATTGATCTATAATATGATCTAACCTTATCATTCTTGGGCATCCACTCAAAAGATTCTGTCCCCTACTATAGAAATACAAGTTCATCTATGTCCATTGCTTCCCTTTTCATAATAACCAGGAATTGTAAACAATCTAGGTGTCCATCAACTAATGAATAGATAATGAAAGTGTGGAACATAAACACAGTGGAATATTACTCAGTTTTTTAAAAAACAAAGCTAAATTCACAGGTAAATGGATGGGATTGGAAACAGTCATTCTGAGTGAGGTTACCCAAACCCAGAAAAACAAACATTGCATGTTCTTCCTCATGGTTGATGCTGGCTTTGAAATCTTAGACATATATGTTCAATTTCAAAATCCAGAGAGGTCAAAACTAGTAAATAGCCATGAATGGGGGAGGGTCCCTGGGAAGGAAAGTAGAATGCAGTGATATAAAGGGTGGAAAGAGAATAATAGAGTAGGAGAGGTTAAATGGGGTGGGGAATGGGAGGGCAAATGAGGGTGTACAGGTGGGATAACCAACCCTAAAGGCCTTTAGAAAAAGCCATATGGAAACCCACCACTGTAGAAACTTCCTAAAGTATATACATATACATCATATACATATACATATACACATGCATATACATATACATATACATTATAGAGAGTGGAGTTACCTTTTAACAGGGGGACATCGCCCTTGTGAGACACCATAGGCCTGCAAAGTAAAATCCCAATGCCAGGAATTGACTCCCTCTTTTGAAGGTTTTACAAGGCATTCCATAGACCCTCAAACAATGCTGGCTATTGCCCATGCTCTTGATTATCCACCTGAACTTTATGGTGAGATCTTATGGCTGAAGACACTACATACATGAACTGTTGAAGAAACAAGGAGAAATCAAGCTAGTGCTGACTTCAAAGCCTATTCTCTACTGCCTAGGTTTCATAGTGCTATACAAGTACTATACAAGCTACTTAAGGAGAAAATCTATCATGAACCTTACCCAGCTGTGACTCCTACAAGCTACAATAAAAACTGGCCTGGAAGATATGCCTACTTGTGCTTTAGTGACACAAATATTATATGAGTAACCAACTACTTTCTAATTGGCTTTAAAGTCCACTTCATAGGATAGAGCCCAGATCTTAACATTGATATCAGGCCTAGGAGGTTGAAGCTAGACAGCCCACAGACTATTTGGAGCAAGCCTAACACAACTATTCGACTGAATAGATATAGTATTAAACTGATTTCTAATGTCTTATTGCTATACCCATAGATAAATGCATCTCTGAACTCTCAGTAGAGAAGATTTCTTACAAAGTAGATGGTGATTAACACAGAGTACTACAACTGACCAACATGCATATAATAAGAGGCTGAAGGATACTTATCCCTAAATAGGACTCATATATCAAACTTCTGCCTCCCAAGTTTCAAGGATCATTGTGGAAGAGTAGAGCAAAAAGATTATAAGAACCAGAGGAGCTGGATGACCACAAGAAACCAGTTTTCCAGACAGCTGGTCAGTTATTCTTGAACTCACAGCACTGCTGACTACATGGGCAAGTTCCAAGTAAGCTCAAGCCAGACGAAATCCCAACATAAACTTGGAGAAGTGGATAAGAAATCCTGACCTTATCTGAGAAACTACTGGCAGCCCATGACTGCTGGGAGGGGGAGAGTCAGTCTCATTTAAGGGTGAGACTCTTAGTAGGTTGACCAGTCTCCAGTGGTTGAACCCACCCCGAGGGGCATTTGGGAACACAAATTTTATTCTATAGACCTTTATATATGTATATATATATGCACATATATAATTTATGTGCATTTAATATATAATTATGTGTAACATATATAACATATAATGTATTAGAGTACAGAAAATTGATGGGAAAATTACAGAGGAGAGTAACAAATATGGGAGGGGATCTAAATATGATCAAAATATATTGTGTGAAATTCACAGAAAATAGAATAAAGCAAAAATAATACAATAAAAGGAAATGGTTAAACTCCCTTACTGAAACATAAATTCTTACAAACTATGTTGGAAATATAAAAACCCAAATTATGTTTACTTATAAATGTGACTATTAAATCGTAATTACAAGTAAAAGAATATAAGACAAATGAAATAAAACACATAAGTTAAATTCATTACTATGTCACAAGGAAAAGTTCAAGCCAAAAGCATTAATCAACCAAAGTTGCTTATATTACAATAATAAAAGATTAAAACAGAAGGAAACCTAACAACAATTGTATCACTACATACTTAAACATATGAATCCCAACTGATAAAAACTAAGGCATAACATATCACTGTATTTGATGAAAATAATAGATTAAAATAAGAACTAAGTATGTGGGTAGTATATGATATAATTTAAGGAAGGCTATGGTGGCACATGCCTGCAATCCTAGCACTGAGAATGAAAAAAATAGGATGATCAGGGGCTCAAAGTCATCCTTAGTTACATAGAAAATTTGAGGTCAGCTTGGGCTACATGAACCTGTCCCCCAAAAAGTATATTCAAATTGAAAATTGTGTGGTATTTTGTGTTCAGATATGTTAATATAAATGTAAGAGACGGTATATTCTTTGCAAAGTCCTATGAAAGTTTCATAAGACCTCACCATAGTTTATACTGCAAAGAAAATAACAATAAATTTCAAATAATAATCATCCAGTTGGTCATATTATCTGATCACAATATAGTAAAACTATAAATAAGAAATATAAGACAGAAAAACACATTCCTGGAAATTAATAAATCATCAGAAGAATTTTTATATAACAGAGCAAAAAAACAAAATTTCTAGCTATTCTAATTACAATGAAAATTAAAATGTGACAAATCAAACTCATATGTACCATGATAATTTTTTAAGAGACAAGTTCACATCAATGAGTTTTTATTTTTAAGAAAAAAATGAACTAATATTTAAAAAAATTGAACAATGACCATCAAAAGTATCCTAGCAAAATGAGAAGAAAATAATAAAACTGAAACAGAATCAATTAAGGACAAACCCCAAAAAGTCTTAGAACTAATATGAACTAGGTAGGCTTTCCTGGAAGCTACTGACAATTTCAAACAATTATTTTCTTCAATTATTAAAACAAAACTTTTCACAGTCCTTAAAGCATTTATAAATAATTGATACAAATTTGGAAATGGCTACTATATTAATACCTGGTGATGGAATCTTTCAGGAAGGATCCTATCTATATACCACAGGAAAAGTCATTTTCCAAGTACTACTGATAGAAGCACTGCTTTAGGGGACCCAGGGGTTTGAGGATCTCTTCTACAAGAAAATAAGAAGCACTTATTTGTTGCTATAGAGACAAAGAGTGGGACGATAAAAGAAATGGGCAGCAGCATGGCATTTGCCTGATGACCTGAGTTCAAGCCTCAGGAGAGAGAACTAACTTCTGCAAGCTATCCTCTGACTTTCACACATGTGCCCTGGCATGTACATGCATACACAGACACACAGACAGACACAGACACAGACACACACACACACACACACACACACACACACACACACACACGCAATTAATTTAAAAAGAAAATTTTCCAAAACAGAATAGGGTTATGTCTTCTAGAAGTAAACCAATTAAGCATATAATGTATTCTGAGTCTAATCCATCCCTAACATGTTTCATGTGTTTTTTTAATATTTTATTTATTATTTTTATTTTATGTGTATGAGTGTACTGTCTGCAGGTATGTAGTACATCTGTGTCATGGAATGTCCGTGGAGGTCAGAAGAGGGCGTAGGATACCTGGAGTTACAGGTGGTTATTAACCACCATGGGGATGCTGGGAACTGAACCAGGGTCCTCTGCAAGAGCAGCCAGTGCTCCTAAGCACTGAGCCATCTCTCTGATCCCCTCATGTAAGTGTTTATAGTGAAAGACAATGATACTCTGCTGATGCAGATAGGTTGGAACATGGGTATCCCACAGAGGCACAGCTGTACAAAGGAAGAAGCAGACTCGTGGAAATCATGTAGAGGACTTGGCATGCTTATCTCAGTTAAAATGTACCTTTCCCCCCCATCAAATACCCTAGAAGCCCTTATGCCCAATATGACTGGACTATGGTTTGAATATAGTGTGTCCCTCCTAGACTCAGGTATCAGTGACTTGGCTTTCACTGAGGTGGTAAAGCCTTTAAGAGATGGGACCTAATGAAAGGTAATAGGGGTTCCACACTCACGAAGGCATTAATGTTGTCTCATGGGAGTGTATCAGATCTGTTAGGAGTGGTGTACTCTCCCCAGAATGGGCTGTTATAAAAAGAAGAAGCCTACTCTCTACTACTGGGCCTCTTGCTTTTAAACTTGGCAGGTAATCCCTTCCACATGTGCTCCTTACCATGAGTCCCCTCACAAGAATTAAGCAGGTGCCAATGCCACACTTTTGAACTTTCAGAATTGTGAGATAAATAGACCTCTTTTCATTATGAAGTCCCCTAGCTTCAAACACATTGTCAAAACCACACAAAATGGACTGGGACAGACTATATTTGAAGACAGTGTCTCTCTCTCTCTCTCTCTCTCTCTCTCTCTCTCTCTCTCTCTCTCTCTGTATGTGTGTTTGTGTATGTGTGTGTCTGTGTTATCTGTGTGTCTGTGTGGGGGAGGGGGACGTGAGCCTGTGGGGGGAGGCCAGAGGAGGATATTAAGTGTCCTCTATCACTCATTGTATTATTCCTTGTCACAGGGTTTCTCACTTACCCCGGAGTTGGGCTGGCAGCCAGCAAGCCCTAGGGATCTTCCTGTCTCTGTCCCATCATAGTACTGGGGTTACAGAGGCACATGGGGGCCACCTTTGCCCTTTTTGCATGGAAACTCAGGCCCCCATGCTTTAACTTTCCTGTCCACTGAGCCATCTCTCCAGCCCCTGAAGACAGGGCTTGTAAGGAGATAATTAGGCTAAATAAGTTCATGAAGTTGGGAGTAAATCCAAAAGTATTAGCCCTTTGTAAGTAGAGGGAAAGACACGAAAGAAAGGAAGAACTAAGAAAGCAGCCTTCTATAAGCCAAGGGCAGAGACCTCGGGAGGTTGCAAACCTGCTGACACCTTGATCTTGGACTTTCAGCCTCCAGAATTATTGTTTAAGTCCTCCAGGCTGTGGTGTTTTGTTTTGGTGTCCATAGATTACTAACACAAAACCCATATGAAAGAGAGTAAAGACGGTAAGTCAGAGACCAGCAACAGGCCAATCCTGATTGTAGTAAAATGTCCACGCCCTCTGCTCCCTACCTAGACTACAACAAAATATCACATGCTCACTCTCAGTTACATCACTTAGACAACCCAATGTTATGAAATTTATACTCACAAGGATGCTTATTGTAGTGTTTTCTAAAATAGGGTAACTAAATTCTAACTGGTAGGAGAAAAATAAAGAATATTTTGCATGCCTTTTAAAAAAGTTACAAAAGCCTTTGAAAATGTTTTATCATCATGGACATTTTAAATTCCTTTTAGGACAGGACTGGAAAGATTTCTCAGTGGTTAAGAGCACTGACTGCTCTTGCAAAGGACCTGGGTTTGATTCCCAGCATCTATATGATGGCTATGAAACATCCTTAACTCCATTTACAGGAGAATTCAATGCCCTCTACTGACCTTCATGGCATTACATGACACGGGTGCATGCACATACATGAAGGCAATACACATAAAATAAAAATAATAAATAAAATATTTTTTTAATTCTTTTAGGAAAATTCACAGTGGTAGTAGGAAATACAAATTAATACCCTCTGGCGTGGTTTTCCACAGGATCCTGTCTTGAAAAGTACATAAGCAAAGCTAAAGAGCTTCATGTAGCAGAACATAGCTCATGACTGCCGCCCTTTAATAGATGTGTAAACTGAGGTACAAAGTGAATTAGATCCACAGAGAGATCAATTATGACAGAGTGAATGAGTTTCTGCTGTTCTGTATCAGTCACTAACTTCCTGACAAAAGCAATTTAAAGGAGAGGGGTTTTTTGACTCATGGTTTTAGAGGTGTCCCAGTCCATCATGAAGAGTAAAGCATGAAGTGGGAGTGGGTCAGCCACTGAGGGTGGGAACTGTGCACTGGAACTCCTTACATGACATTTAGGCCAGAATCAGTGAAGACCAGATGTAGGGCCCAACAGTAACACTCAGAACTCTTCCCCAACTGGCCTACTTCTGACACCTAAGCCCCACCTCCTGCTAAGCCCTCAAAGCATGATCCTGTGGAACATTCCAGATTCATCTCATAGCATGCCCCCAAGAAGCCTGTACTTATGTCTCTCTTCTGATCATAACCAGCTCATATTCTGATAAAATTCTAAGTTGTATATTGACAATACACCGAGCTTCTCAGTCTTGATGCAGATTTCTGGTAAGCAAAGCTTATGTAGCTTCTAAATTCTCCAAAGGGCCCATTCAGCCCAATACATAATACAGTCTCATTCATTTATTAACCAGTCACTTTACAAAATGTTAAATTATTCAATAATTGTGAAAAGGGCATGAAAATATACTGTTTTCTTCTACAAAAGAAAATGTAACTGAATATTTAATCCTATATTTATCCAACTTTCTAGTAATTTATTATAGTATGAGTTGTATATTTTTTAAATGATCTTGAAAGACTATTTCTAGTGATAAACCTCCCTTTAACCTTAGTCATGTTGTCTCCATACTAAGTAAACTTGGCAAACTTCAGGAGAGAACTTACATTCATTCATTTTTTATTGTACCTTTTCTATGAGAAATGTCTGGGATTCTGTGACATGCTGCATCGGTGCTTTCATTTAGTGACAGAAGGGAAATGATTTATTTCTTGACTTGTAAAAATCTGAAAATGTAGGTCTTGCCCTATTTTCCCTGTTGGGGACCCCTGTTGTGTAAAGAAGCAGTCTCTTCATGTCTGGATAGCCCATGGGCTCGGCCTCATATGCAGAGACTGTTGGGGACCCCTGCTGTTGAGGGTAGCAGTCTCCCCATGTCCGGATAGCCACAAGCTGGCTCGGCGCGATTGGGGAGACTCCTCTTCTCAGTGGGGCGCCTTCTGCTCTCCTCTCTGACTTACTTTTGAAATGCCTGTCACAAGATACATGACCTCCAGCACAGGAGCTACCAGGTTTTAATCAGGCGTTGTCTGGTAGCCTGATAGAAGAGCTCTGGAAACTCCAGCCTTTCCTGTGTGATCTTCAGACAGTCTGGCAGCCTGGCAGGAGCCCACCTCTACATGTAAATAGGGTATCTCACAAAGTACCTATCAGCTAAGGCTTTCACCACTACCCCCACAGTATAAAATATCCTGGTTTCCCCCAATTAATCGGAGCTGGATCACTAAGACTTGGAGCTGAGCTGAGTCACTGAATAAAGGGGCTGTATCCCTGACTGAGCTGAGTTCTGTGTCTTACTGCCTACGATCCAGCCTCCCTGGGGGGTGCTATCCTTCCATCATCGACTCACGGAAATCCAGCTTCAGCCGTCCCACACCTCTCCTCGTGACCCGGCAGCTGACGGGTCCTGAACTTAGTGCATGGGTGAAATTGGGACCTAACTCGACTGGGCTAGCCCCGGTAGCAGAGACCCACAGAGACTGGAGAAGCAGGGACCCGTCAGCACCACGGAGCAGATGAGCCGCGGGACCCACCGCTTCCCAGGTGTGCCCAGGAGACCGGCGCCACGCTAGCAGCTGGTGCCCCGAGATCCCTGCACCCCCATATTTCCCCATGACAGCACAATACGCAGTGAAGGTTAGATTCTCAGCACACATCTTGCTGCCAAAAGCCCTCCACCTCCCCCAGGTCTTCAGATCTCTCTCACCCACTCTCTGGACTCACTCAAGGGGAAACTAGAAGACTGAAGCTCAAGCCTGGTCATTTCAAACTCCAGAGCACAACACCCTCCAGAAAATGTCAGACAACCGAGGATCCCATTGACAAGGTGGAAGTATTCTGATGCCTTTGACCTTTGATTCCACAGCCCTAATGGAAGGTAAACAGAAAAGAAGAGTGTTACAAACAGCTGTGAGCTAAGCTGTATCAGAAAAATCTAATAAAACCCTTTTTGACCTAAACACTGATGTTTTGTAGCCATCTATGTTGTTCAGGAAGTCCTTCAAAAACATTCATGGACTTTCTATAAATCTTTGCTCTTATGTTTCATTACCTAGATTTTTCCAAGAACCAAAATTAAAGGACACCTCGTTGGAGGGGATCAAAGATCTTTATAAATCAGGCATAGCAACAATTTGTTCTCTCCTGAAATCTCATGCTAGAAAACCAGTGGTGTAGATCAGGACACGTTCCCATTCCTGCTAATAGCAGTCTTACTCATGTTTCAAGACACAGCTCAATGCCACCTATTTCTTAGAATCTTCCTTAACATCTATAGTTGAAGTATGATTCTCTCTCTTTTCCTTCTAAATAAGCTGAGGGTGTTTTGATTATTAATTTAGTCCTTACCACAAATAATATACAGTGGGGCAGTATGTATACATAACCCTTGCTCACAACACCCTTCTTAAATTTTCAGTCTGTTGGAGGGACTATGTAAGACCACTGATTTTCTAGAACATTTCACAGTATCATATACACAGAGGGTGCTCACTGTTTCCTCAATAGATGTTCAACTTCTTCCTTGTAGGCTTTTTAGAATGACTGATTTTAAAGTACAAAACAAATGTTCAGACCCATCCACCTGATTGCAGGTCACCGCTGCTTACAGAAGATTATAATATGGCCAAGTACCAGAGAAACTCAAATGATATCACATTGCTGGAAAGAAACTGAGACATTTGGTTCAGTGTTTACCCATTATTCCACTGCATCTTTTTGTTTGTTTGCTATATTTCAAGGGAAAACATATGCAGAATACAATGAAGTGTATAGAATGGAAGGCAATGTTTGCATTGGGAAGAATGCTTGAAATCTTTGTCACTTACATTATAGCCTAAAAGAAAGGAGAAAGGAACTTTAGGACACCATGGACATTAATCTGAAAAGCAAAACTTCTAATCCAGTCTGTTTAATGCCTCCGATGGGCAACATAACTCAGGAAGAGGAGCTGAAAGTCGAAACAATAAATGAGGCACACTGGCCCCTGGAGCCCATGAATACAAGCCCCTGTTGATTTCTGTCAAAGTCACACCCAAAGAGAAAGCCACAGTGAGCCCCACAGTGTCTGTGCTTGCTGCTGGCCAGATGGTTTGCTCCATTTTGCTCATTATTGTCATTCTTCTAATCTAGTAGCATCAGGACCAAACATATGGCCAGGTCTTTAGCTTAATTTTTGTTTTTGGAAGGAGAGTTATCTTGGGCTGAGCGCAATCAAACTGGGAGTCCAAGGAATGATTAAAAACAAAACAAAACCACAACACAATGTATGCCGATCCTACCAGGCAGAAGGAAGCCTGAGACTTGACTCAGGGGCTTTAGTTTGTTAAACTCCTGTGTAAAGTATTCACTCAATTCAGTGACAAACTAGAGATTCACAGAAAATGAGTCTTAAGGGCTAGATACTCTCAGAGAAAACACATTCTCTTTCCTTTCATGTCTGCACCATTTAGTCTTACTACCAATAAACTAGGGTTCCAGTTTCTCCACATCCTCGACAACACTGCTTTCATTTAATGATATTATTATTACTCATAGCCATTTTACTGGGTGTGGAGTAGCATCTTATCTTTTGTTGCTTTTAATTTTTTATTAGCAGGTATTAATTATGCAACATAATGAATTTCAATTATATGACATTTTCAAACATCTAATTCATGTATTTTGACCATAACAATATATAACACATCAAGCAATAACACTATTATTAAGTTATCATAGTAATGAATGCAATAAATGTTTGATCCAGGATTAAGCCTCAAATTGTAAAATCTTTACGGTATTTGTTTTATGCTTTTGAGTACTATCTCTCCAGCCCCCTTGAATGTTCAGTTTAAAATTCTCCTTCCTGCTCTCCTAGCCTGCACTCCTATCCTCAGGCCTCTTGGGACCAAGTGAGTGCCTTTCTTGGGCCCCAGGAGCACCGCTTCTGGTCCTGGCCCCACCCTCACTTCTCTCTGCACCACCGGCTAACTCTCCTAGCCTGCACTCCTATCCTCAGGCCTCTTGGGGTAAGTCTATAGCGCAGCCCTCTGCACCTTGACTCCCCAAGCCACATTCACCCTTCCATCTCCCCCGCTGTTCGCTACTCCCAGTTTGGGACCTGTGCCATTCCTAGTCTTGGCGCCCCAGACACCTGGGGAATCAATACTGCTTCCTGATCCTTCTCACCAGGACCAACTTACTGCCTTTCTTGGGCCCCAGGGGCATTGCTTCTGGACCTGGCCCTGCCCTCACCTCCCTCTACTTCCCTGGTCCTGTAACACCTGCCAGACTCTTGCTGGGGCTGATAGCCTCTTTCTGGGGCTCCGAGGCTTACCTTTCCTCTCCCTGACCCTTTCATCCATTACAACCCAGCTGCTCAATCCACTCCCTGGGAAATCTGCCTTTGCATCCCTGCGTGGCACGGCCACTGCCAGGGTCTCAGGTCAGTCCAACACCCAAGTTCCTGAGGCCAAAATCATTCTTAGAAGATTCCAGACCTAAGGAGAAAGTCTGAAAACTTCTGATCCACATTGGAATTGGGCCACCACGGAACTCCTGAAAACAAAATCAATCCAGCCAAGACAATAAAAAATCAAAAGAGAGAACCAGAAGATTAGAGGAACCTGCTCTTCATACCCAAAAAGTAAACCACAAAGACACATAAAGCTCGAAAATAAAAGAAGCAGAACTAAACTTGAAGGCCCGAATATCACACAAGAGTCAGAAACTACAAAAGAAATTCACATGTCAAAATCACAGAGAAAAAATAATAACATGAAAAACCAAAATAACATATCCCCACCAAATACCAGTAATCCTCTAGAGGAGCACAATGAGAATCCCCTAGAGACAATGCAGGACATGGAACTCA
>NW_008332097.1:383641-390786 GCF_000622305.1 Nannospalax galili
ACACACACACACACACACACACACACACACCACTAACACATTAAAAAAAAACATTAAAAAGCAGAATGGGAGGTAGAGAAAAACTCGTGCACTCCTCAACTCTCACCAGTAAAGCTTCCTTATACAACTGAGTGAGATGCACACAGAAGGCCACGACTGGTCAAGATTTAAAGATTAAGAGACTGCAGAGTGTGTGTCGCTGAATAGGACTCCTATGTTAAACTCATGGCTCAGGGACCATTGCAGAAGAGGAGGTGGAAAGATTCTAAGAACCAGGCTGGTTCATGAACACAGAGAAGCAGAGGCTTTCAGGCCACTGGAAGCTCACACATGTGAACCTGTGGTAATGGTGACATCGAGCACAGGACCCATGCCAACTCAATTAAACAAGGGCCCAGAGGGAAGGAGAAAAATAGGTGGCAGGCCAGCCCTGGAATGAGAACTATTGGAGACTGATTGATGCTGGACGAGGGAGAGTATGCCTCACTTACCACTGCTAGATTGGCTGACTAGACTCTGGTGGACAAATATACACTGAAAGACATCTGAATACAAATTCTTGACTGGATGGGACTTACCATGTACAGCGGAATACATGAGGTCTGGTGGGGAATGTGGGGGGCATGAATGGGGGGGTCTAAATTTGATTAAGAACTGTTGTACAAAATTACAAAAGCTCAATACAAATTTTTTTAAAGAGTAGAAAATGAATGTTGCATTAACAGGTTTGGAAGTATTCAACTGCAATATGATGTTTTAAGACATTGAACTGACTGCAGCCCCCTATGTATGGGATAAAGAAATTATAATCCCAGCACTCAGGAAGCAGAGGCAGATGGATCTCTGAGAGACTGAGGCCAGCCTAGTCTACATAGGAAATTCCAGGTTAGCTGGGGCTACAGGGAGACCCTGCCTCAAGAAAAAAAAAAGGAGAAAAATTATAATAGAAATTATAATGCATTTGCTTGGGGAGATAGCTCATGTTGGTAAAGTGATTGCTGCAGGAACATGACAGCCTGAATTTCATCCCCTGAACCCCATAAAAAGAACAGGTTTGGTGGAGATCACTTGCAATCCCAGTCTTGGGGAAGCAGATACAGGTAGATCCCTGGGGCTCAAGAACCAGCATACTGAGTTATTAAAGAAAGAGAGAGACTATGTAAAAAAAAATCCAAGATGAACATCATTCCATCCACCAGAGGGTGATCCCTGGATTCCACAAGCACATGCAAATATATGCACCTGCTCACACATGAACACACACATAAAGAATTTAAGATGAGAAGAAAAGAAATCTTGTATTTCTTCTATAAAAATAAGACGTGGTGATAAAAGGCTGAGGGCAAATATCTGGTCAGTAGGCCAAGTGTATTCATGATACTGCTGTTAACATGACAGAATTGCAAAAAGAAGTGTGATGCTGGTGTGTGAAACTGAGAAAATGGAGTGCTTTGATTTACTTCCACAAAGCTGCAGCTTCAATGCCAGTCAATCCCACAAAACACACTATAGGGGTAGGTAAGGCTTAAAGCATTAGTAAGTGATTTTGATCAATCAAAAGTGTACAATCCTTCACCCTGAAAATGTAGCAGATCAGTGGCCATGTTTGAGTCAGGTATAAACCCAAAATTAGATGAAAGCAAAGTTCTACCTTTGCTAGATTTTTGCAGAAATCGCCAAAAATGTGTGCATATCTATTGTATGCTCAGCAACATTGCACCTTATAGACAGTCCCCTCATAAAGAGGTGCAATATGTTTCCATCTTGAACCCAGACTTGGTCATGGGTCCTGTTCTAGTTGATGGGATAAAAGAACACATGGCACATGGCTCAGAGGTGCTTGTGCGCTAGAGCTGGTCTCCTCTTTGTTGGAAAGCCCTTTGCACTATTTAATATATGCCAGCTGGTCTACCGGTATGAAGGAAATCTCAATATTTGTTACAAAAACTAAAAGCAGAACTGCCAAGTGACCCAATTATACCATGCCTGGGCATATACCCAAAGGACTCTCCATTCTCCTACATTCAAGTTTCTTGCTCCTCTTTTCACAATGGCAAGGAAATGGGATCTGCCTCAGTATCCATCACAAATGAATGGGTGATGAAGTGCGGTACATACATTCACTGGAATTTGATTCAGCCATAAAGAAAAAGGAAGCTACAAAATTTTCAGGAAAATGGATAGAACTGGAAAACAATATTTTAAGCAAAGTAACCCATTCTCAGAAAGGAAAATCCCATATTTTCTCACTCATATGTGGATCCAAGTCTCTAATGGTTAAATATGTGGGTCCAGGTAGGAGTAAACATGGGTAAAGACCAGGAAAGTGGAAAGGAGTCCATATGACCAGAAATAAACATAATAAATAAATACAGTAGTAAAATATAACTTGAAATAGTGGTGTTATTGTTGCCTGATGTGTTAAATATTGCTATGATTAAAATACATGAAATAAATGTCTGAAAATGTCATTAAACAAAATCCATTATTTTGTATAATTAATATATTCTCACAAAAATTTTAAAACAAAAAATAAGAGGCCACTCCACACCCACTGGAATGACTGTGATAATAATAATAGTATTAAATGAAAATAACTGGTATTGGTGAGGATGTGGAGACACAAGAACCCTAGTTCATTTCTGGGGGGAATAAAATGGTGCAGACACTATGGAAAACAATTTAGAGACACATCAATTAGACATTAATTGATCAGATATAGGCTTATCAAATGATCCACTGATTCTATTGTTACGTATGCTCCCAAAAGAATTTAAAATGTGCACTCAAACAAATCATTTTACATGAATACATATGCATGTTGTTCTTAAAAGGTAGAGGCAACCCAAATGCCTCTCAAGTGATAAAAGGATAAGGCCTGGAAAACTGTATGATTCAATATTACTGAGCTGTGAAGAAGTAAGTACACAGGGAGACAAGCCAGTCACATCTCAAAAGGTCACATGTTGTATGATTCATTTTCTCTGGGTATCCAAATTAGGATGGTCTGTGGAGACAGTAATGAATGGTTATCCAGGTCTGGAGGTGATAGAGGAAAATAGGGAGTGACTACTAATAAATATAGACTGGGGGGTAGAGAAAATGATGCAAAATTGAATGGTGGTGATGACTGTGGACATATATATTTTCATAGAAATTTCTGTATTAAATAGGTAAATTTTATGGAATGTGGATTATATCTCAATGAAGCTGCTGAAAAACTAAGTTGCTTATCTTTGCATAGGGATATGTAAAAAGACTTCTTGCAGTGACAGAAACATTGCAAGATGACACCCAAGGTTCCTTCCAAATCTAAGTCTCAGTACTTTCATGTGAGGCTTCTCTGTCACTTCCCTCTGAAAAACCCAGCACTGAAGTCTTCTGGAATCTCATTTAATAGTTGTCATATTAGTATCCAAACTTGGACTTGATCTGAGAGGATATGAGCAATGTGAGATGCGAACAATATGATTTCAGAAATTACCTTTTACCCGCTCTTCATAGTTGGGGACAATAATTAAATTTATTAGCGTTACTCTAACAATAAAGAGCAAATAAGATGCCATTTCCTGGCATTCTGATATATGAAATGCTTTCTGCATTAAACAAAGATAACATTGAATTTGCTATTAAAAATAAGGAAAGAATAGTCAAGATGTAGTTTCTTATACCTGTCTTTAGTTTCATATGAAAAGAAAATAGGCACTTTGTTAAAATTTTAGAAATTCATGTTTTACAAACTCTCGTTAATATATACTAGTGTTATTAATTAACGCATTAATGTGTTTAATGTTCAAGTTAGCAAACCTGTCTGAAAATCCTAATGAGCCTTAAACACAAGAAACAAAGACTATCTAGATATGTGTTCATTGATTTTTCTCATGACTATAGTGATAAGGGAAAAACTCTCAAAACCAGCTGAAGCAGGCAAAGAATAAGACACTCAATGTTCTGAATTGCAATAACAGGCATGATGCCCTATTGCTCATGAAGACTAATACAAGTGATAAGGGAGATGTGCAATGCTAATGGACTGAAATGAAACAAAATAGAATTGTATACCCAACTAGAGAGAGAGGGAGAGACAGAGAGCGGCAGAGAGAGAGATGAATATATCTATATAGATGAAGATAAAAATGAGGACTTTTCTAAAAATCTTTTTTCATATTGTTATTTATTTGTTCTAAATAATTATCAGAATTCCTAATAGCACAAAGTAAGGCGCTATGTTTGCTGTAATATGAATGAAATAATTTTTTTACATTGAATTTTGTGATTTTCATACAAGATAATTTGATGGCATTTAGATCTTCTTTCCCATCTGCATCTCCCCTTATTACTCCCCACCCAATTTAAGGTGTTCTATTATAGAGGCTGATTTTGTGTCTCCAAATGTCCTTCAGTGTGGGTACATCCGCTGCAGGCTGGTCAACCTACCAGGAGTCCCATACTTGAAAATCACTGTCTCTCCCTCTCCCAGGAGCCACCAGCTGTTCCTTAGGTTAGGTTGGGGTTTCTCTCCCACTTCCTCATGTCTACGCTGGGATTTTTGTATGGATTGAGCTTGTACAGAACTTTATACATGCTGTCACCATTGCTGTGAGTTCATATGAGTAACTGACCAGCTTTCTGGAAAATTCTGTTTCCATTTGGTATCCACCACCTCTGGATCTTACAATTTTTATACCCCCTCTTCCACAATGATCTCTGAGCCTTGGGAGGCAGGAGTTTTATATAGGTGATCTATTCATTGATAAGCACTTTGCAGTCTCTTGTTCTCTGCACATTGGCCAGTGGTGGGTTTCTGTGTTAATCACTGTCTTAGTTTACTTCTCTGTTGCTGTCATAAAAACATTGACCAAAACCAACTTGAGAAGGAAAGAGTTTATTTTATCTTACATCTCTCATGTCACAGTTCATCACTGAAAGAGGTCAAGGTAGCAACTCAGGACTAGAACCTGGAGGCAAGAGATGAAGCACAGATCATGGAGGAACTCTGCTTACTGGATTGCTCCTCTGGCCTGTGCTCAGCCTGCTTTCTTTTTTAAAAAAGTACTTTATTTATTTTTTTTATTTTATGTGTATGATGTATTATTGCCTGCATACATGTAAGTGAATTCTTATCGTGCAATGCACATAGAGGTCAGAAGAGGGTGCTGGAACCGCTGGAACTGGAGTTAACAGATGATTGTTAGCTGCCACATGGGTGTGGGGACTCCAACCTGGGTTCTCTGCAAGAGCAGATAGTACTCTTAATTGCTGAATCATCTCTCCAGGCCCTCAGCCTGCTTTCTTACATAACGCAAGACCACCTGCCCATGGGTGGCACTGCCCTCAATAGGCTAGGCCCTCCCACATCACTCAACAATCAAGAAAATTCCCCACAGATATGGCCACAGGCCAGTGCAACGAAGACAGTTCCTCAGTTGATATTCCCTCAACCCAGGTGTCAATTTGACAACTAAAACTGTCCAGCACAATCAGCATCTGCTGCATAAGGAAACTTCTCTGGTTAAAAGTTGAGAGTTGCATTAATCTATGGGTATAATAACAAGTCATCAGGAGTCAGTTTAATATAATAACTAGAAAACTAGTATTAGGTTCTCCCCTATGTCCTGTGTCCTGTCTAACCTCAAGTTCCTAAACCTGAATATCAATGTTGGGTATGGGCTCCAATCCAGGAAGCAAGCCTTAAATCCAGTTAGAGCATTTTCGGTTACTTCCATAATATTAAAATATTTGTGCCACTATTGCACTGGGGGGCATATCTTGCAGGCCAGTTGCTGTAGTTCACAGGATTCAAAACTGGGTAGGGTTGAAGACAGGTTTTTGTGGTTGTTTTTTCATTCCATTAGCATGCATAGAACCTTCCAGCATTATAAGCACTAGTCAGTAGAGATGAGGCTCTGAAGTCAATACCGGCATTGTTTTTCCTTGTTCATTCTATGTCTCATGTATGTAGTGTCTTCTGAAATAGGAAATAGGGTCTTATCATCCAGTTCTGGTAGGTAATTAAGAGAGGGAGCAATGGCCAGTAGTTTCAGGTGGCTTATGAAATCCCTGGTCTACAACTTTTAGAGAGGAAGTTCACTCCTGGCATTGAAATGGGAGGGGTTTTTGGTTTTATGTTTGTTTGGTTTTTAGCCTATGATATCTAGAAGGGACAATGCCCCCCTGTTATAGGATAACTCCCTTTAATTTCTTTTAAAATTTTTATTGAATTTTTGTATATTTCATAAAGAACATCCCAATAAATCTTAATCATCTTTATACCCCTTCCCCACTGGCACCCTCTCATAGCCCCCACTGGAATTCATACATTATGTCATTTGTGTCAAGGCCTATTGTGTCAAGTAAGTGTCCCCAGATGTCCCTCAGTGCAAGTTCATCCACTGAGGTCTAGTCAGCCTATCTAGAGTCCCCCCTTTAGTAAGATCAGCTCTTCTTCACCCAGAAGTAATCAGTTGCCAATATTTCTTCAGCTAAGAATGGGGTCTGTTGTCTATTTTCCCAGTTCTATGCTGGATTTTGGTCTGCTTGAGTTTGCATGGGTCTTGTGAATGCTGATACCATTACTATAGGTTCATTTGAGCAGGGTTCCGGAAGCTTGTAGGACTCTATTTCCATAGGGTCATTCACCTCTTCCCTGGCTCTTATAATTTTTCTGTCCCCTCTTCTGCAATGGTCCCTGAGCCCTGGGTGGGTAAAGTTTAATATAGGAATCCTGTCCAAGGACCAGCATTCTGCAGACCCTTAATCCCTCTGCTTTGGCTATTTGTGACCTTTTGTGTGGAAGCTTGTAGGACTCTATTTCCATAGCGTCATGCACCTCTTCCCTGGCTCTTATAATTTTTCTGCCCCCTCTTCTGCAATGGTCCCTGAGCCCTGGGTGGGTAAAGTTTAAACAGAAAAATTTAACGGACGTAACATTCACTATATATGACTATCTAACATCATGTATGGGTTGTTTGGAAAACATTGGTTCACTGAGTTGTATGTATGGTCTCAATACTGACATACTTCCTACCCAACATTTTTTTTCTTTTGGTCTTTTTAAGACAGAGTCTTCCTGTAGCCCCAGCTGGCCTGGAACTCACTATGTAGACCAGGCTGGCCTCACAGAGATCCGCCTGCCTCTGACTCTG
>NW_008332097.1:391678-404091 GCF_000622305.1 Nannospalax galili
ACAATTTAAGACACATATTGCACATCTATACAAAAATTTTTCTTTAAATTCTTATTGTTTAAATTTTTCAAAGCTTTTTAAACTCCCCATTAAAAACTAAGACTCAAATACCTTAGTCCAGGCTGATACAGGGCCAGAATCATCAATACCACCGACTCTCGCCTCCAACAATGCATTCCTTTAGAAAATCTTCTGAAAGACTTGCCAGTGACTATCATGCAGTTAACTTTTTTTTAATAAGCAGAAAATATTTAATGATTAAACAGTACAATATAGCTAATCATGATACCACATGTCTGCAATTTCAGTACTAAGATTCTGAGGCCAGCCTAGACTACATAGCAACACTTTCCGACTCTCGCCTCCAACAATGCATTCCTTTAGAAAATCTTCTGAAAGACTTGCCAGTGACTATCATGCAGTTAACTTTTTTTTAATAAGCAGAAAATATTTAATGATTAAACAGTACAATATAGCTAATCATGATACCACATGTCTGCAATTTCAGTACTAAGATTCTGAGGCCAGCCTAGACTACATAGCAACACTTTGTCTCAAAACAAACAGAAAAGTTAATATAGTAACAATATAAACCAGTACCACAATTATTATTAAGTTTAACTACAATAGTTAACAGTATCGCTGTACTTTCAGATGACAGGACACATAGCAGGTTTGTTCACAGAGCATCACCACAGACAGGTGGGTGGTGCAATATGCTGCAATGTGATGATATCAGTATGGAATTGAAAATTTTCAACTTCATTATAGTCTCACAAAACCACCAATGCATATTGGGGTAGGTCATTAACTGAAATACTAATATGTAATGCACAGCTATAAGCTGTCAATGGAGTAATGGGTTTCTGAGTGTACATATTTATCAGAAGTCATAGAATGCTATTTATTGGTTTGTTTGTTTATTGACACAGTTTCACTATATAGCCAGGGTAATCCTGAACTCTTGGGCTTCAGTAATCTTCCTGTCCATGCCTCCTCAGTGATGAGACATGTGCTCACTACCATACTAGACTCAGCTGCGTACTTTAAGTGGATACAATTCTACCTTAATATAGTTGATTAAAAGTAATAAACTAAACAGCATGCCTGAATCAATCATTAGATCATAGATCCAATCTTCATCCTAAATGCCTTACTGTTCGTTAAGGCTAGAACGCGAAGACCATTGTGCAAATTCTTCAGTTAGGCTTGTTACTTAGTGTATACGGTTCAAAACAACTCACTGGAGACTTAAGGAACAGAATTGAAAAGAAAGAAGGGCAAAGAACAAATGGTTCTCTCTGACAGTATGAATCCCAATAAAAGCACCATGTTTCTGGAATGATTATTTCTTGATTGTGGCAGAAGCATCCTTTCTGATCCACTCTGCTAAGGAGTTTTAAGAGTAGTCCTTGGGAATGGGTATAGTGGTACACATTTTTAATCCTGGTACTAGGGAGGTAGAGGCAGTCTGAATTCCATCAGTGTAAACCACCTGTGTCCTGGTGCATCAGGAAAGGAGCTGCCAAACATTGTCCTGCTTTCCTGACCCCACCTCACTGTCCATATTCTGTCTCCAGCTACCTCCATCCTTGTCTCTCTCCCTCGCTTTCTCTGGCTGTTCCAATTTTTCTATTGCTCCCTCCTTAAAGAGAGTTGTACTGTAGAGCTGAGTTCCATATCATGATCTTTCACACTCATCTAATTTTAAACTGAATTAAATGGTTTCATGTGAATACTTAAAATGCTACAAATGTAAAAATGGTAAGGAAGTCAGTCACCAGCCGCAACCTAATTTTCCTTCCTGGAAACAATATTTCATAGTGTACCAAAACCCAGCAGAGGGCATCCTTCCATTTCAGATGTATAAATTGTACAGGAGAAATTCTCCTTAGTGTAAAGAATATGATGTATTTCACTGACAGTTTTGTATCTGGATTCAGACAAAGGTCAATTGGATTTGGAGGAGAATTTGTTACATACACTGTTCTAGCCCTTTTGCCATTTTGAATGGAAGGATTAGACATCATTCTCCCTTTATGAGAAAAATAAAGGAGAAAATACCTGATTCTTGATTCATTCCAGGCGTAGATTATCAACTTCAAATTACAGAAGCAGCAGAATTGCACCTGTGTGCTTCTTTCCTGTCCTAGACTACTGACTATGCAAATAAAGAGATGAGGGAGAAAGGCAATTGAGAGTCAGGATCCTGACCTCATTGTCTGTATCAAACATCCTTGGCCCCTCTAACTGAAAGACAAATGACCCAGTAAGTATCAGAACCCAATACATTGTCTCAGACATACGCAGAGATTAAATAGTTTGGATTTTGGATGGCAACATAAGAGGTCACAAGAACCACAGGAAGTGGAGCTAATCTTGTACCTGTCGATGCTAGAAGTTTCCCATCAATTTTAATTGTACAGTTTCCTGAAATGGACATTACAAATGAGAAATATTTTATACTGTCGGAATTTTTAGGTCTATAGGTGTCTTCTGTTGTTTGATTGGTTGTTGTTGTTGTTGTTGTTGTTGTGTGTTTTAACATAGGGATTCATGAATCTCAGACTGGTTCCAGACTCACTGTGGCACCAAGGACCTTGAACTTCTGAAACCCTGCTTTCATGACCCAAGTGCAAGTGATAGAATTACATGAATGCACCACCACATCCCATTTATGCAATGTTGGGATCAAACTCATAGGCTCTGTGCATACTAGGCAAGCACTCTACCAACTAAGCTACCTCCTCAGCCCCAGTCCGGAAACCTAAGTTAGGTTTTCTCTAGTATAGCTGAGGCTATCAGATCATCTCTCTATGGAGGAACTTGGAGACGGAGGGAAAGAATATGAGGAAGCAAAGCCATGTCATACACACACCAATACACACATATGGTTATTGTTGCATCTACTTTGTTGCAAGCTGTGTTCTAGATGCTAAGAGAAAACAGCAATCAAAAGTTTCTCAAGGTGATCTTCCAGAAAACAAGGCTTTGGAATGTCAGACAGAGCTAACTTTGAGCACTGACCATGCCCTTTGGTTAGCTATGTCACTTAGAGCAAAAACATTAATATACTGTTGAAAAATGAGAAATCCTCAGTATTTCCTGAAAACCTGCTTCGTTCCTCCCAGTGGAGTCTCAAAATCAGCCTATGAGGTCATTTTTATTATCATCCCAGTGTCACATGATAAATACCAAAGTAGGAACGTGAAAAACATCTGCCTGAGCCCATCATTTACTTCTTAACCAATATACCATAGGAGGGCTGGGCTCTGGGGCTATCCTGAGCATCAAGTGTACCATAAGTGTAAGCTGAGAAGGCAGCATAATATTGTTACTATCTGTGTTAAATAGCTTTAGTTGTCAACTTGACACACCTGGGTAGAGGGAGCCTCACTCAGGGAACTGAATCCATTGGACTGGCCTGTGGCCATGTCCGTAGGGTATTTTCTTGATTTTTGAGTGATGTGGGGAGGTCCCATTCCATTGTAGGCAGTGCCACCCTTAGGCAGGTTGTTCTGTATTGTATAAGAAAGCAGGCTGAGCATGGGCCAGGGAATCAAGCCAGTAAGCAGCGTTCCTCCATGGCCTGTGCTCTAACTCCTGCCTCCAGGTTCCTGCCTTGGGCTCCCTCAGTGATGAGCTGTGATCCCGGAGATGTAAGCTAAATAAACCCTTTCCTCTCCAAGTTGGTATTGGTCAGAGTGTTTTGTCACAGCGATTGAGGGCAAACTAGAACACTGTCCCTATTCTTATTTTAACACTATTGTTACTGCTATTGTTAAAGTTTTCTAGGACCTAAGTATATGTTGAAATACACCGAAGGAGAATTAATGCTACAACTCAAAATTCCTCTACCTCAAAATGCAGTGCGTTCCCAGTTCTGGTGAAAATCCAATCTCATGACATCATAGATACATAATCATGGCTACTTGGTATTTACCTTTCCCTAAGATAACAGACAGCCTCTAACAACAGTAGGAATGGTCTGTATAATAGAACACAGAATCCCTGAAAGCAAACAAGAGCCTTTCCTGATATACAGTCTTCTATCTTTCCCTCAATGCTAAAGGTTAAGATCCAATGCTAACCATGACCAAGATCCAAGTATCTTTCCAGGGTTTGAAAGCAAGGTTGTTCTCTCTGATAAGGGATCAAATGGTCAGCTACTTCCTTCAGTGGTTACTATGCCCTGAGCTCTTCACTCTCACCTTCTCCAGAGCTCTCTCCCAGGGTGTCTTACCCAAGCATCATCAATGAAGGTTAATAACAGTAGCAATATTATTCAAAGAGCAAGGAGGAAAGCATGTTTGCTGCTGCTCTGGAAGTTGTGTTTTCTCAGCTTCCTGTAAGCCCGAATCCACGTCACACTTCTCTATTACCAAAGCCAAGAATAATTTTGAGGAATAAGCAGATAAAATTTGGGCTCCAAATACCATTTCCTACTAATCTCATTTAAGACTGTTATTTTAGGTTCATTAGATAGGAAACTGGGTGTTTGACTATGTGAAAGAGACTTTACAAATGTACATCTTATAAATATTCCATTTTTCTTGTCTGCACTAAAAAAATAGTATATCTCACATCATTCTTTAAAATGCAAAATTCAAAGTTAACTGAGCATTTCAGAAATGTATTTCTATTTCAAAAGGCAATTTCACACTGACTGTGTTTCACTTTATTTTTGCCGAGATGAGCACATTGTTTAGGATAGAAATAAAACTTAATCCCTTTGGGTTTTACTCCAAAAATAGCAAATTCCCTGGTAGTTAAGTTCCAAGTCACCTTGTCTTACAGGTGTGTGTATTTCTGTCATCTCCGGGTGGGGTGTATCGCAAAGGCAGTTCACCTCCACAGTGTACTCACCCCAAGATAATGGCCATCGATGAACACGACAGGGAGAGAAGGCACTTCGGAAACTCGTCTGCATCTCTCATCCAACTCTTTTCCATATTCACCATTAAGAGCTATGTTTTTCTCTTCAAATTTTACTCGATGGTTTTGGAAGATCTTTCTAACAAGTTCACATCTCTCAAAGGTTGTCCTTACCACGCGAAGACAGGTGGTGTAAATCACCACACGGTCAAATTCGAGGTCAGGTGAAGGCTGCTGAAGGGAAAGCATTGCAGCGTGTAAATACATCTGCTTTCATTTAGATGCTACTATGTTTAGACAAGTTTTGAACCAACAACTTTGGCAGAAGTCTTTTTTTTTCTTTTTTTTTTCTTTTTTTTTTTTGTCTTTTTGAGACAGGGTCTCCCTATAACCTCATTGGCCTGGAACTTGCTATGTAGACCAGGCTGGCCTCAAGCTCACAGTGATCTGCCTGCCTCTGCCTCCTAAGTGCTGGGATTAAATGTAGTGTGTCACCATGCCCAGCTTTGGCAGATGTCTTATACATTAAAAACATTCATAAAAGTTGAATGAATACTTTATCAATTCAGAGACATGTTTTTAAGACTAAGGAAAAGTTGTAGGAAAATGGATGGAACTGGAAGATCATTATGTTAAGCAAAGTAAGTCAGACACAACAAATACTGTATCTTTTTCCTCATCTGCAGAATCTAGATTTAAACTGATACATACACCATATATATTTATTTATTTATATATGGAAAAAGAGATGAGAGATGGTAAAGATGGAGTATATGTGACATGAAAGCAAAAACAACCATTCAGGGATGAAGGAGACTTGAAATAAGGAGTAGGTGGGGAGAGGTTAGTGTGTAAGTATAACAAATGAGAATAGTGTGTAATGGGACAGGCAAGATAGCTCAGTGTGCACTTGCCACCAAGCCTGATGACCACAGTTCAATCCCAGGGATCCCCATAGTGGAAAGAGAGAACCAACCCCTGCAAGTTATCTGTTGACCTTCACACACATGCTTTTCATACACACACACAAAATAGATGAATAAATGTTTAAAAGAAATAATATGTATGTATGAAAAGCCATACTTGGTGTGGTAACTTAAATTCACTGGGGAGAAAGCTGATTTTTTGGTAATGAGCTATTGCCACAGAATATCAAATATCAAAATATCGAAAATTCTTCCACATATCCACTTGCTAAATTTTATAGACTCTTGATCCATCACTTCCCAGGACTAATAAGACCTGAATCCGGATTGTTCTAAAGCTGAAGCAGGGCAGTATCTATGGAAGTGCTCTGTGAGTGACAGGGCTCAACATGCAGTAGGAAGGCTCTGCCTCAGGAGTAAGGATGGGCTGGTAGACAGTGGGACTATACAGAAGCCGGCGTCAGCAGGCAGCCAGGAACTGAACTGAACTAAGCCAGGAACTGAAAATGAGAAAAGAAATCAGAAACACTGAAGTTGAGGCCAGCAATACCCAAAATCAAGATGACAATTGCTCTAAATGGGATTTCTGCTAAATCAGATGCCAATGACTTTTCACCTGGGAAACCTTGCCCACCAGTGCTAGAGTGCACCAAAGGGCCATGTCCTGTAGTCCTGACACCAACAGGAAAGCTCTTCTTTATCAGTCAGTGTCTTACTTGAAAGAGACTGTACTGTGAGACCAACGGATACAGGAGTCTCCACCTGTGTTATGTTTTGAATCTCAAATATTCCCTCAAAACCACATGCTAACAGCCTTCTCCAAAGCTTGTGGTGCTGCTGGGAACTGATGGACCTTTAGTGGGTAGGGCCCAGTGGAAGGAAGCTGGATGTGCTCTTGAAGTGAATGCAAGGATGTTCCCCCTCTCTCTTTCTCTGGCTGTCCTCCATCTCCTTCTCTCTCTCTTCTCTCTCTTCTTCTCCCTCCGTTTCCCTCTCCCTCTCCCTCTCCTTTTTCTTCTTTCCCTCACCTTCTTGCTTCTTCTTTTCTATTCTTTTTTCTTCTCTCTCCCTCTCTCTTTTCCTTTCCCTCTCTCCTTCTTTTTTGTCTTCCAAGTGACAAGGCAGTTTCCTCTGCAACACACTCCCTTGCATGATGCCTTCGCAGGCCCAGAGCAATGGGACATGGTAACCATGAACTAAAACCTCTGAAGCCATGAGTCAAAAAATGTTTCCTCCTGTTAACTTGATTATCTTAAACATTTTATCACTGTGATGAAAAACTAAGTAACAGAAGACTATATTTGTCAAAACAACCACAAAGCTCTCCAAACTCTTATGAAGTTAAAACTTCCATTGGAAACCATTCCAGGCAACTAAATACTAAAACCAGCCAACTAAATTTTATGACTTTGTAATCAAAAGAAATCAGACCAGTCTTCCAAGATACACATGAAGAGGTAATACTAAAGAAACCCAAGGACATAAAGATGTCAATACATGTGTCACTCCCTCATAGAGAGAGGAAATATTTGTTTCCTGATGATAAATTTTGATCAAGACATAGCATTAACCTCCTAATTCCAGTTGATGTTCCTGTACTTGCATGTGTGTGGGGCCATTCATTGGAGCATGGAAAACCTACCGGGGCCCACATCCTAAGATAAGAATGAGTCACTTGAAACTGAGAGAGGTTCATGCTATGAAGAGGGAAATGGGAGGATTTAAAGAGGGAGAAATTGATCATATTTCATTGTATACATATATGGCATCAAAATAAAGAAAAAAATTTAAAGATATAAGGACTTCTTTCTCTAACAGACTGTAAAACTTAAGTTGAAAACCCAGATGCCTAGATGAACCAAACAGTGTTCATAGATGTGAAGGTGGGTGGAGGAACAGCAATAAGGACATTCAGGGATTGTGACATCTCAAAGTTGCATGACATCTGGGAGCTGTTGGCCTGTAGGTATGTGCTAGTGTTGTTAGATATAATTGTTTTATATGTAAGATTTAAATTTGAATTTTTATGGGAAGTTATCTGATTTGTAAATGGTCAGATCTAATTAAAAGTGTTTTACTGGACAATATGTAGACTAATATATCTAAAAGCTAAATATGGAATTTGTTAAATTTCTGCCACTATAACAAACATCTGAGATAATCAACTTATCAAGGGAAAAGACCTATTTTAGTTCACAGTTTAAGAAGTCTCAGTCCAGGATTGATGGGTCCAATTGCTGTGGGTCTATGATGAGACAATATACTATGGTGGGGTTCTACAATGGAGCAAAACTACTTACTTCACACCCATGAGACAAAAGTGAAAAGGGGACCATGACCCCATACCATAATGACCTTTGAGAACAAACTTCAGTGCTCTCAAGGCTGTTCTCTAGCCCCCAACTTTACCACTACTTCCCAACAGCGCCACGCTAGAACAAAGCTTTTAACACATGGGCCTCAAGGGGACATTCTAGATTCAAACTGTATTGTGGCATGGATCACTACTACAAGAGTAGAGAAAGCATTGTTTTGAAAATCATATATTCTTAGTAGGTGTCCCAGGCTATCTGTGTGTGCTTGGGATGTAAATAAATTATTAAGTCTCAGTTTTCCTATGTGTTAAATGCAATAATAACTACAAAAGCAACTACAAACGGTTTAAATAATAGCACAGTGTTCTAAGTAAATCAGAGAAAAAACGTTGTACTTCCCTATGGAATTTTTAAGATTAAAAACAAATATATTAGTGGAAAAATGAGGGTAACTAATAACAATAAGGTGGATTATTGCTATCTTATGGAGAAGCAGGTAGATGCTCTGAGTCACATCAGCTCTTGATAGTCACAATCGGGAAATGGGGGGCGAGGAAAGAGCCACTGTCAGTGTTGCAGCCTCTGGAGGATGGTCAAAGCGCTCCTTTTCCTGATCATTGTAGGGTGGTTCTATCTCTTCCTTTATAAATTAGTTTTCCTCATTAGTCTCATCTAATTGCTTTGATAGTACTTCTAGTACTGTGCTAAGTAGAAAAGACAAGCATAGACAACTTTGCCAGGCCCCAGATCTTTTTGTAAAAAATTATTTATTTTTATTTTATGGGTATGAGTGCTTTACCTGTTTGCATGTAGGTGTGCCTGTGCCATTCTTTCAGTGGCCACACAGGCCAGAAGAAGTTGTTGGATCTTCTAGAACTGGAGTTGCAGACAGCTGTTAGCTGTCATGTGGGTGCTGGGAACCAAACCTGGGTCCTCTGCAAGATCAGACAATGCTCTTAATCACTGAGTCCTCTCTCCAGCCCCCATGTACCAGATCTTATTAAAGGTAAAATATTAGGCTTTTCCTCATTGATTATGATGTTAGCTGTGAATTTTTCAAGTGTGGCCTTTACTACGATGAAGTTATTTCCTTCTATATTATATTTTTCTTGAGAAGTTTTACCATGAAAGGATGCTGAACTGGATGAACATTAGAAAGAAGAATTCTATTATAATCACCTACTCTTCTCGACAGAGAACTTGAGTTTATATCCCTTTAAATAACTGTTAGTCATTCATTCCGTCATTCAAATAACTCATTTACCAAACATAGTGCTGTGAAAAAGGTATATATTGTAACATGCAATCAATATAATTCCTTATCAACATGGAGCTTAGCATTTAAAATAATAAAAACCAAATGTATACATGAATAAATGTAGAATTCTAACTTGCTAGGTACCATGAGGGAAGCACATAAGTAATTAGATCATTTTGCTGGTGAGCATTCTCTTCTTGATTTAGAAGTCAGGGGAACATTTTCTGGCATTTGTGCTGATCGGGGAAGGATAAGAAGGAGTTGGGTAGAGAGGAGGAAGTGATACATGCAAACACAAAGATACTGAGGGGGGAGGAACATGGGATGGTTAAAAGTCCTCAAAGGTCCTTTCTTAAAGCATAAAAAGGAAAAGTTTGTTGTAACTAAATTAGTCTAGATAGGTTTGCAGGGTTTGTATCATATATTTTGTTTACAAAAACTTTATTGAGAATTTCATACATGCATATATGGTGTTTTGGTCAAATCCATGCCCACACCCTCTCCTCCAACATTCCTCCTTCTGAATAAGTAACCCTAAAATCTTTTAAGGATTAGTTACAAGCTCCCAAATATTTTTGACAATTTTTGGCCTTGGAACAGAGTATGTTGCTAACAGGCCCAAGGACACTTTGACTTTTAGCCAAGAAACTGGCTACATTTCTTTGGGGTCTTTTTACCCTAACTGCCTAGCCAGTTCCTACCTCTTATTCTTATCATGCCATCCTCTGAAGGGGTTACCCAAATTGCCAATAAGGAATAGGGACACCACTTTAATGATCAAGGGCCGTTAACCTAAGACGAATAGGAAATTCATATAGGATAACAAAAGTTTCATGGAATCAGGTTTACATTTCAAAAAGATGAATGGATAAGGGTCAGCATACAGACTTACAGCAGATGTGAACCACACATCGTTAAGTAGCACTGGTGGTAGCATTGTGTAAACAAATGGGTTCCCAGAGTTATGCAGTCCACACTCTGAGCATTTGTATTCAGTCCCACTAACAACTAACTCCCTTGGCCTGAAAATGGAGAGTGAACTTGGGATAAATTGGGGGTAGGAAGCATGATTATGATTAGGGTAGGTTATTCAATGAAATGTCCTTGAAAAGGACCTTATTGCACATTTTTTGAGCATAGGTTAGAAGTAGGTCAGCCTAGAGGCAGGGGTAGGTTGGATGACTTTTGGAGATTTTTTTCTAATTTTATACTATGAACTTTAAATGATCATTTGTCAGAAAATTATCTAATTTGCTTCATAATCTTTCAACATATATGTGAAAGCATCTGGCCAGGGATCTAAAAATATCTTCCCAGTAGCCCACTGTCCCTCTTCTCCCTCCCTGAGAGTTGCCATGGGAATAGCATGAGAAAGGATGGAAGGGATGGAAGCCTCTGGGACAGCATGGATGAGACTCTAGTGTGCACCTGCTGGTTCTCAGACAGACTCAGAGAATGGTTAGGCGGGCCTCTCCTCCTCTGTGTGGACCACAAAGATGGGTCTTAGGGATGCCTGAGAGCATCACCACAGACTGCAGCATATACAAAGGGAGGGAAATTGCTATGACTGAGACTGAGGAGAATCAAACAGCCCACTATATACCCTGTTCACATTTTCCCCTGCAGTAGCCACTGAGAAATATTAAATGTCCATGTCACCATTCGTATTGAAGCAGTCTAAGCCTTCACAATCACTAGAACAGCTCCTGGAATTAGTCCTCACGTGTCCCCCTTAGAGGATAAGTCCAGGCTCAGTTTCTCAGTCTGGAGCAAGTCCAGTGGGCTGATCCACTGCAGCTTCTTTATACTGTCTTCCTAACCTTTCCCAACTGTATCCCCTAAGCCTCAAAGAGCCTAGAAGCCTCCAGCTAACTCTAGGAATCCTAGTCTTAAGCAATTGTTTTTAAATTTAAACCTTTTTTGAATTTCAAAGGCAGATGAATTACTACTAAATTTTAATTTATTTACTTCTCGCTGTAATTTACATGGTGCTACTGTCTATGTTTATAGTTCTAAATTGTAGACACAGAGCATATCCTGATAAAGTGACAGAGTTAAGTGGACTTAACCAGTCAGCCTAGGAGTCCAGATGTGCAAAGTCTGTTGAGTTCCCAAGCACCCTACTGGCTTCAGCTTGACTCTGGAACTTCACTGTTGTGTCCTTCCCTCCTCCCTACTAATTAACACTGTGCGGTAGACAGAGCACATTGCCCTCAAGATAGACTGTGACTTAAAGAGCTTTGCCTCCTTAATAAATCACGTACTGCCTTTAGCACTGTTATATCACACCAGGGGCATTTTAATTGTGTGTGTGAGGAGGATATTGTTAATCTTAAAAGACTCCTTTGAGATAGGTAAAGTAGAGAGATCTTTCTTCTCCCTCCTGAAGGCAAACAGGCAGAGTGATTGGTTCAGGGTTATATAGCATGTCAGAAGGCAAACCAACACCAGACCCAGACCCAGATTTCTTGATGACCTGACAACATGCCAGAGTAGATTTTAAGCAGCACGCAGTCCAGGGACCATGGCCATGGCCTCTGCAAGCAACAGAACATTCTTAATGCTTTCCCTCTCCATGAGACTATAAAATCCTGTAATTCTGCATGCATAATAAGATGCATCTTAACATTACATTTAAATGAATAATTAAACTCACGCCAACTTTGATTCCAAATCATTTCAATTCTCGTTCTTGCAGACGACATGATTTGAAAGCCCAGTGTCTACACCACCTTCCTCTCTTAGCTTACTTCCTGAATCTGTTTCAGTCTAATAATTCTCCTTATTCTGTTTCAAGGAGATGATGATTTGCCACCCTGCATTTCCCTTCCAATTCTTTGACCACAAAACTGTTGTGTAAGTGATGGTGAAAGTGTAGAATCCTGAGGGAAACTCATGTCCTTCCAAAAGGTACAAACTTAGTTTAACTATATCAGTGCTGTTATCTGCTTACAGCATATTCAGTTCAGTTCTGAGAACTACACAGGAGGCTTTTTTTTATTCCAAAGAGAGGTAATATTTAACACATTTTTCCAGAAA
>NW_008332097.1:404167-420390 GCF_000622305.1 Nannospalax galili
GATAGAATAATGAAGGTTTCCACTAGCTCTCTCTTTTTCTGTTGTTTTTTGTTTTGTTTTGTTTTGTTTTTTTTCTGAAAATCCTAATGAATTTATTGGGCTTACTAACGGAGTATACGGTGGGAGGTTATTTACAGAAGAGTGGGCACCCCCCATTTATGGCTGCACTGGAAAGTCCACACTCAAATACAGATCCTGTGACTTCCCTACAGCTGCACAAGGCGTTCTCGGCTTATATATCCTTAGTCCCTCCCCAACATGCAGCTAAGGTTGACTGATTGGGTGGAAGGGGCAACTGACTCCTTGAGGAGTGTGGGAAAGAGGTGTGACTATAGCTTGCCAGCATAATGATGGAGGACACTTCCCAGTTGACCCTCCACTCCTTCCTCTGGTTCTTACATTCTTTCTGCCAACCTCTTCCACAAAACTCCCTGAGCCTTGGAGAGGGTGATAGGTGTGAGATGATCTTCCTCCCTTTTACACAGGGCACTTTGCGTGCATTTTTTTTCATTATGATAAGTGATGGAGATTACAACCCAGATTTTAGAGATGAAGGAATCTAGACTTGTTAACAAGCTTAAGGAGCCCAGGTAACTCACGGGGGCAAAGGAGCAAGATCAGATCTGAGCCTGGATCTGCCTCTTAAGTATGTCCCCTTTCTGTAAGAATATGATACATAGTCCCATAAATTATAAATGAGAAAAGGACCATACTGTCATAAAACTGAGTGTCAAGTTTTAGCACAATGCAACGGTCACAGGGACAGTCCTAGAAATGCCTGATTATCCCTCCACTTTTAATCCCTGATTAAATGTTGTCACTCAGACCAGCCATCCCTCAACACACCATGGATAAAAACTCCTCTGTCCTCTTACCTAATCTTTCCATTTAGAATGGGCAAAGCTGTGGAACATTAATTATACAGTGAACATTTTCATTCATTACCTAGACCTACAGATAAAACACAGCCCTACTGAAGCAAGGACTTACATTTTTCACTGCAACTAAGAACCCATAATACAGCTTGGAGCTGGGTGATGCTCAACAAATAACTTTCTGGGCCTCTTTTCTATGTATTCAAATAGACTTTTGTTTCAGTTTCCCTTTTAGAAGCTAAATCTTAAATTAAATGCTCAACCTCTGCAAGTCCCACTTCTCTTGCTTGTAAAATAGGGTTGACTGAAGGGCACCTGAAGGCTACCTGATGGTGATTTATGAGATGAAATGGTTTAATGAATAGAAAATAACAAAAAACCTGACACATAATAAGCCCTCAGTAAAATGTGTGTTTTGTTGTAAATCTTTTGTTGCTAATATAAAATGCCATTGACACATGTCAGCATCATTGCCATCAGCACTAAGTCAAAAACCCTCTAGATGTCATATACCTTATAAACATCAAGGGTAAGCTTTTACCTCACTGTTACACAATGATTACAAATCAAATCTCCTACTGAGGGAAACTACTATTTATATTTGTTTGAGATATGCCATCAATTGTTACAGTGAAAACAGAAATCAAGCATATTTGTCAGATGACATAAAAATCCATCCTTTTCAAGGTTCAATTGCCTTTCATGACATGAAAGACATGTGTGTGCAGACTCTCCATACACATATCTCCATGGAGTGAACTTCTGTGTTGTTAATTTTCCAAGACTGTTTACATGAAAATTTTTATTAATTCCCAAGAAATTGTCTATTTGTTGTGATCAATAACTGAATTGGCCTAGACAATAACTGCAAAGTCAATACAATCCTGCACATCAAAAATAAAGTGACTTCTCAAAGAAAGCTGCTGTACATCGTATCTGACTTTGTAAGAATGAAAGAAGCAGATCCTTTCTTACCCAGAAACCTGGTGGAGGGTGGGGAGTGGGTGGCTCTGCCATTCTGCACTAAGCCACCACAAGAAGGTTTCTTGTGAAAACTTAGACTTTAAACGTCTTTTGAAGCAGCAATCTACCAATACTCACAGCATTGCATTCCTGCCTCCTTTGGAGGCACAAGCTTTCTCAGGCCACACATAATTTCAATCCTCCATATCCAGACAAATTCTGTCACTGACACTGGCCACATCATCCTTTAGATATGAGTTCATTGTGTGGTCCTAGGTTACTTCATGTATACATTTCACATAGCAGAAAACCAAGACCCATACAGTTTAATTATTTGAATAAAACTTTGAGACACGGTCTTACCATACAGCCCAGCATTCCTCCTACCTCAACCCCCTAAGCCCTGGTTTAGGCATGAGCCACCATGCCCTGTCAAACTTTTGTTTAGAGAAAAACACTATGCAATGGGAAGCAAACCATCTGAGCCATGGCTTTGGCTTTGGCACTTCATAGCTGTGATGTTTATTTTGCTGTCCAGGGATATCTGGATATCTGATTGTTGTATGAAGTTGCCCTCCATCTGACAAGCTAGATTGGCAAGCTATGGACAGATATCCATATCTCATTTTCTCAAGCTTAGTTTCACCCACTTGCTTGGATTTCCACAAACAAACTTGACTATGGACATACTGTAGGAGGTGAAGGGGCAGAAAGAATCAGTAATGCCTTCCATCCAACCAGCTGGCCTGAGTGGCACATGGGGGAGGAACTAAGGATAGGAACGGGGAAGCCACAGAGAGCGTGTGGCCTTCGCCATGTTGGGCACCCACTAGGAAGTCACAGGGTCCTGGCCGCAATGTGGAAGGAAGACCACAGGTGCCCACACTTTTCTAAGTAACCCCTTCACCCACCGATCTGCATGGAAGTCCAATAAGTTCTTTGGTTCCCCAAACTGTAGTCTGGAGAAATTATACCTTGGTTTATCCTAAGGACAGTGGGAGGAGGGGGCCAGATACCACACATGCCTCCCAGAAAAAAATTTTAGCAACACTGATTGATTAAGCTCTATCTCTGGGTTTGTCTGTAAGGATGTTTCTAGAAGAGATTTACATTTGAATTAAAATTAGTATATGAGGAATACTAATATCCCAATGTAGCTGGACACCATGCAGCCTGGGGAGGGCCTTAGCAGAGCAGAAAGGCAGAGCGAGACTGGACTTGGACTCTTTACATGACAAATTGACATCCACGCTCTCCTCTTTGTGCTTTTGGTTCTCAAGATGGTAGATGTGAATCTGTACCAGCAGTGCTCTCATTCTCGGGCCTTCAAACTGCACCTGGGTTTTACTGAATCTCCAACTTGCAGACCTCAAATAAGGACTTCTCAAACTTCACAATCCCATGAGCCAACACCATACAGAAATTCCATCCTAGACCTTGACACCTCTATATACAGGGATAGATAGGTACAGACATACTGCTAGTTCTGTTTCTCTGGAGAATTCTAATAGAGCAGCTACATGAACTGGAGAAACAGCTTACTTTTCTAAGACAAGGTTTCTCTTCTGTGATGGCTAATCCTAGGTGTCAACTTGACTGGATCTGGGATTAACTGAAATGAGAGAGATCTTCTTGATTGAATCATCTGAAGATGGAAGACACACCCTAAATGTGGGTGTTACCTTCTGATGGCAGCCCATATAAAAGGCTATGGCAGAGGAGAACGCATGGCTTCTTGCTGCTTGCCTTCTCACTCGCTGGTGAGTTCGTCTTGCTGCTGTAGACTGAAAACTAGCTGATCTTTTGGAATTCGTCAGACCTTCAGCACCAGATTGGGACTATTGAGACATCCAGCCTCATGGACTGAGTGGCTACGGATTCTCAGCCTCTCCAGTGTGGTGCAGCCATTGTTGGACTGCTCGGACTCTATCCCGTGAGCTAAGCTGATAATTCTCTATACATATATATTCATTCTACCGATTCTTCTCTAAGATGGAAGTAACAATAATCCAGCCCATGAGAGAACTATAGTATCATATGTAAAATGTACCTAAAAGCACATTGCTGATTATAAAACATTACAAGCACTCTAATGTTATTATTACTCAGTTACATGACTGGGGAAAGGATTACGTTCTAATTTCAAAATCTCTTCCAGAAACCTTCTTTCTGCAAAAGCTTCTGTTCCCATATGAAAACACTGGCCTCTGTAGAGATATTAATAATTGTATTAACATTAATAATAAATATTATTTATTGGTGTTTAGTATTTATTTATCTCTAGAGAGAAAATCTGCATCATGATACATATGGGTGTCAAAATCATTGTATCGAATAGTTTAACAATCCCCAAACACAGGGCTTACAGCAGTAAAAAGTCAGACCGCAACTAAATCAGGAGCACCCTGAAAATGGATATATTTTTAAAATATGTTTTCCTTTCATCCTTTGAAATATTCAGTTTGAAAACCTAGAAAACAAAATTCCTAAAACCTCAGACAATGACATCAGAGTAAGTGGCCAGATAGCTTTGTGCTAACAATTTTTATAGTAGCCTTCATTTTACTTCCAAAGACTCAGCCCTGGTACTTTTACTTAAAAGCAAAGGAGTTCTTTCTTTTTCGCCCACCTAAATGTATGCATATCATGAATACATAGCAAAAACCAATAGATGAAAGTGTCCTTAGTTTTTCACATCAGGGAAAATGTCTGAATAATCAGCTAAATGTAACCAATTTCTTTCAGTGAATTTGGATGAAATGGGAACCTCCTTTAGAGTCTGAAATGCCTGTACCCTCAGCTCATGCTTTCAGAAATCTTAGTGTGTAGAGAGGAGTGATCTCAGCCTCTGTGGAATTCCCAGAATAGATTGAGAACTGGAAGCAACAAAGCCGGTGAAAATTTAGAAGTTCAGAAAACTGAACCAGCCTCCGGCAAATTCTTCATTCCTGTCTCTCCCGCTTGCTTCTAGATTTAACTCTTCTGTCCTTCTGACTGTACAGCTGATTACAGTCCCAACATCGCCCAAATGTGTTCCTCCTCTGATTTTTAGTACTGCATGCAGGGGAAGTAACTGCTGGAGAGCATTAGGGAGTGACTGTAGGAAGCTGATTGTGTGTTTCAGGAGTTGGAAGTTCTTTAATACTGCAAGATAAGGATTCAGTAATAACTTTACAAATGAAAACACTGAATCACAGAGAAGTGATATGCCCTGCAAAGTCAGATAAACTAGACAGACAACTAGAAAGTCAGACAACTAGAAAAGAAGTGGCGCTAGTGCTTAATGCAAACAACAGAATTCATGTCTTTGTATGACCTTGTTAACTGTTTGTTGATTATGATGGTTTCTACATCCCAGCTCGTTTGGTAAACGAGAAGTGAGAGTGACTAACACAGGGTTTACGAATCATAAAGTTGGATAAGTGGAGATTTTACATAAATATTACTTCATTATTGATATTATAACAAAAATGGAAAATTTGATGTCCTATAATAAAAATTATTTTGCTGGGCGTGGTGGTGCATGCCTTTAATCCCAACACTTGGGAGGCAGAGGCAGGCAGAGCTCTGTGAGTTCAAAGCCAGCCTGGTCTACATAGTGAGTTCCAGGACAGCTAGGGCTACAGGGAGATCCTGTCTCAAAATGACAAAAAAAAAAAATGATTTTACAGGGCTGAAATCCAAAGTCTCATACAGGTTTCAATGGACAGAAATCAAGATGTCAGCATGGCCACATGCACTTCAAACCTCTGCCTAGGTTCTCAAGCTGACCATATCTCACCATGGCCCCTTATCCATCTTCAAAGCATTTTACTCCAATCTGCTTCCCTTTCATGAGGACCTTTGTGATTATCTTGGGGTCATTCCTTAACCAAATGCTTTTTTTATCTTAAAATCCCAAGTATCATTACAGCTTGAAAACCCTTTGACCTTTTGACTGAAAATTAACCTAGTCATGGTATCTGGGGATTAAGAGACAGACAACTTTTGACAGACACTAGATAACATTATGCAGTGGCCTTCCACAAACAGATAAATACACAGAAGATAGACAGATTATAGATGATAAATAAATGATAGATGATAGATAGATAGATAGATGATAGATAGATGATAGATAGATGGACAGATAGACAGATAGATGATAGATAGATAGATAGATGATAGAGATAGATAGATAGATAGATAGATAGATACAGAAGGAGAACAGTTGTGAGATAAACACATACACACACATACAAATACACACACATAAACACACATATACACAAACACACACATGCACTTACAGACACATACACAGATATACACACATATACACACAGATACACACACATACATACATGCATGCATGCATACATACACACATACATACATACATACACACATTGATAGATTTTTAAGTACAAGATCATAGGTATAGGTATCAAAAGACTTTAAGTTACACAATCTTAAACCCAAAAAGAGAGTTGAAGATAATCTAGTACCACTCAAGCAAATGTATGGCAGTCAAGGACATTCAAACTTGTAAATTTGGCCCCCATCTTCTTCCTTGTACTTATGGATATATTTTATAACTACAACCTTAGTAAAAATATAGGAAGGAAAATATGAAACATCTTGTTCTAAACCTTCATAAAACTGTGAGTAAGACTTTTCTTCAAGTTTCTGCTTAAGAAGTGGAACAGATATAGAAAAAGCAAATACCTTAAAGAGAGGCAGACAATTTGTGCATTCTTTCACATTGGATAGCTCATCTGTTTTTAATTTTCTTTCTTGCATAGTTTGCAATATGCTTTCCCTCCAGTTATCAAAGAAGCCTGAGAATTTGCTATCATACGATACTAAGGAAGAACAAATGTAGAAGGCCCTTTGAATTATAGACCAAGGAAAACACAAAAGATTAGTCTGTGTGCAGGAATGGAGAGATGGAAGCTGAGCACTTGGTGGCATGTGCCTTTAATCCCAGAACTCAGGAGATATGTGGTTCTTCATGAGATCGAGGCTAGCCTGGTCTACGTAGTGAGTTTAGGCCAGCGGGGGCTAGCTACAGGGAGATCCTGTCTCAGAAACAGAAGAGAAATTCTTGCTGTTCTTGCAGAAGATCTGGGTTTGTATCCTACACCCATATAGGGTAGGTCACAATTACCTATAACTCCAGCCCCAGGGGATTCAATGCCCTCCTCTTACCTCCACAGCTACCTAAACAGATGTGGTATATAGTCACAAAGAAACACATATACACATAAACAAATGTTTAAAAGAAGAGAGAAATCTAGAAAATTGTACAGCTCAAAGACAATATACAAATAGCATAGGATTTCAAAAGCAAGAAAGTGCTGCCTTTCCATCCCCTATGAAATTTCCCCAAATTAAATTTCTTTAATTAAAGAATCTAAGTTGGGAGGCACATGAAGGCAACAAGAACAGAAATGCAGAACAATGCACAAGGCATTAGAAATCCCATCTTCTCAAATATATGCTCTACCATTTGGAATGAAAGACAGAATTCAGTAAAAGAAGTTTAATGCTTATTACTGTAGCTTCAAATGAGAAATGATGCCTGTGCTTTTAAACAAGATTTATTTAGCATCATTATCAGAAGGACAAAAACAATTATTTCGGAAATGCCTTGCAACAGAGTCTGCCTTGTTTGTTAGCAGAACTCCATACTGGAGCTGATAACAAATGTTGGAGATTCAGCCATGGAGAAAGAGATCTAACTAAGTTATCAAACTAAACAGTTAAGTCTCATTAAGTGGTAGATTTCATTGTGGACAATTATACCAGTAACTCAGTCAACACTGGAAAAAGAAAAAGCATTCAGTGAATGAATCTTGTATTCCAGGAATATGCCAATTGAATGCCTTTCTTATTATAATCTTTACAATGCAATCTTCAATGAATATTATTCCTCTTTTTATTAACAAAGAAAATGAGTTCCTGGGAGATCACTAACTTTCTCAAGGTCACAAAGTCAGGAAACTAAAATTCATGTACAGGATGTTTCCCTTTCCTAGGTTTCTCTGGCACCTCTGCTTGTTCCTCTGCATGTTTGGAAGTGGTCACTCTTTCCCTTAAGCATCTTGGCTCCCATGCACTATCAACCACTAACAACTCAACCCACTTGCTGCCTTTTCTTCCTGTGTCTACCTCCTGTAAACTCCCAGAAGCTCACTGAAGGCCTATAAAGTCAAATGTGTGTCATCTTCAGCTCAGATTCCTATAATCCAGACATGAAGTCCAGCTATCTACATAGCATCTTCATATGGATACACTCTCCAGAGTCTGAGTTCAGATTGTCTGAAACTAGCATTGTTGCCACCAAACCTGCTGAGTCACTAGCCTGTCGCAGGATGATCACCCAGAGCCTGTTACCAGCCCGCATGCTGTAACCAAGAAGTCCTGTCAATTCTACTTTATGTTCAACCTCTTACCCTTCCTTTGAAACTCAGGGTCCAAGAATTTCTCAAGAGTAACCTCTTAACTGGCCTCCCTGCTTCTAAGACAGGCCATTTCTAATCAATTTCTACAGTCCTTATACAGGTTCTATTTTATTTTTAATATTTATTTTTATTTATGTGTATGTTTGTGTCTGTATAAATGTACACACAATGCATACGAGGGTACCCTTGGAGGCCAGAGAGGATGATGAAACAATGGAGCTAAGTGGAGGTACAGGCAGTTGTGAGCTAACACTACATGGTTGCTAGGAACCCAACTCTTATTTTCTGGAAGAACAAAATGTGCTCTTGACTGCTGATCCATCTCCAGCCCCACAAGGGTTATTTTTAAAAGAAAAAATGTGAACATGTAATTCCTTCACATAAAAGAATTATTTCCTATAGTTTTCTGAATAAAACTCCAAATACCCATCTGGCCCTCTTTACCCTGGCTCCTACTTTTTCCCCTAACCTTGTTTCGTAAAACTCCCTCTCATGCACTCATTATTTATTTGACTAATATTTATACAGTTCTATGATCTAATATGTATCAAGTTCTATATATACAATTCCCCACACACACCAAAGTGCTGTTGCTTTACAAAACATGTCATGCCATGTCCTTTAGTGCCTCTGAGTTCCTTAGGTGGTTCTGATTAACAGAACACACTGGCTTCCACTGCTCAATTGACATCTTCCCTCTCAGTGGACAAATTCAGGTCAAGAAGCACTGCCTCTGAGCGTTTCTCCAGCCTTCAGTGGGACGTGCCTTGCTCCCCTTTTGCATGCCCAGTGCCTGTTCTTCATACTATGAACTTTCTGAGAGAGAAGTTTTGTGCTATTTAATTCTGCATCCTTTACACTTACTGAAATGGCTGGCACCTGATCATAGACACTGCTGTGACCTGGATGTGACTCCCCCAACCCCAAATTCCTATGTTGAAATTTCGATCCCAATGCACAATAATAATATGTGGGGCCTTTGGGAGGTACTAAGAATGGTATCTGTTCTTACTTGTTTTCTGTTGCTGTGATGAAATACTGACCAAAAACAACTTGGGAAGGAATGAGTTTATTTTGTCTTCCAACTCCCAGGAACTTAAAGCAGGAACCTGGAGGCAGGAGTTGTTGATCATGGAGGAACAGGACTTGCCTTGCTCATCTCTCATCTACCTTTTTTTGGTTTTTGAGACAGGATCTCCTTGTTGCCCCAGCTGGCCTGGAACTTTCTATGGATACCAGGCTGACCTCAATCCCTCAGTCTTGGAGATCTGCCTGTCTCTGTCTCTGCCTCTGCCTCTGCCTCTCCTGATTGCTGGGATTAACCACGCCCTGCTTTCATCTACCTTTCTTATACAGGCCAGGTCCACCTGCCCAGGAATGGTACAACACACAGTGAGCTGGGCCCTCCTACATCAATCAATTATCAATCAAGAAAATGCCTCATAGACATGGCCACAGGCCAATATGGTAGAAGAAATACCTAGACTGAGGTTCCCTCTTCCTAGGTGACTCTAACTTGTGTCAAGACCTATTGTGTCAAGTTAGTGTTCCCAGAGGTCCTTCAGTGCAAGTTCATCTACTGAGGTCTAGTCAGTCTATCTAGCTAGACTCTCTTGCTTTAGGAAGATAGTTGTTCCTCACCCAGTAGTAATCAGTTGCCAATATTTCTTCAGCTAAGATAATATTTCAATTCTCATTCATGAAGCCCTCTCATGCAAAAGAAGGCCAGGAACACAAAGGTCATAAATGGCCAAAGTGTGGAGACTAAGAGTCTGTAGAATGTTGGTCCTTGGACAGGACTCCTATACTAAGCTACACCCACTCAGGGTTCAAGGACCACTGTGAAAGATGGGGCAGAAAGATTGTAGGAGCCAGGGAGGAGGCTCATGACCATATGGAAACATAGTCCTACAAGCTCCTGGGACCCTGCTCATATGACCCTACAAGCAATGGTGTCAGCATGCACAGAATCCATGCAAACTCAAAATTTTTATTAATTCTTTATTTCCTACATGCATACAATGTATTTTGATCATACTGACTCCCACTTCTCAACTCCTCTCAGATTCATTCCCAGCCCCCACACACCTTCCCAACTTCATGTCCATTGTTTCCTAAAACCCACTGAGTCCACTTTCTGCTTCCTTTATATGAATGGGGGTGGGACCTTCCACTGGAAGATGGTTGACCTATTGGGTACCATACTCCTAAAGAAATCTCTCTCTCTCTCTCTCTCTCTCTCTCTCTCTCTCTCTCCCAAAAGCTATCAACTAACTATGAATAGCTCCTCAACTAGGAATGGAAGCTTGGGAGTGCCTCCCTCCTCCATGCTGGAAAGTTGAGTGGCTTGATCTTGTGCAGGTCTTCTGCAGGTAACCACAGCTGTTGTGAGTTCATGAGTGAAACAGTCTTGTCATGTCCAGAAGACAGTTTCACCATGGTCCTCCCTAATCTCTGGCTCTTACCATCTTTCTGCACATCTTTTGTGATATTCCCTGAGCCTTGGGGGCAAGAAATATGAAAATGCTCTGTTGACAGTTGTGCATTACACATGCACTTATTTTCTGCACTTTGACCAGTTATGAGCTTCTACATTACCCACCACCGACTACACGATGAATCTTTTCTGATGAGGTCTGAGCACTGCACTAATCTACATGTAGAAAGATACAAATTTTAAGGGTAGTTTGATACTATGTCCATTAGCAAGATAATAATAGTAGTAGGCTCACATATTATCACCTGAACCATAGGATTTTGGCCACTTTTAAAGTATTAGGTATGAATCAGAAAGTGGTTGGTTGCCCTCATAACATTCTTGCCACTTTTGCACCTGTGTGCATATCTTGCCAGGCTGATCATTATTGGAACTCTCAATGTTCATAGCTGGCTAAGATTATTGATGACTTTTCTCACCCAATAGGCTACATAACACTTTCTAGTACTGTGAAAGATATGAGGGAAGAAGTCTCCAGATCAGTACTAGATTGATTTCTCATGTCCTATGATCAAAGTGTGTGGAATAATAGGGAAAAAGGTTTAAGTGGGGAGGGAAATGGGAAGACAAAGTGTGGGGCAGTGGGCAGGATAACTAACAGTAAGGATGTTTGAAACCATGTGGAAGCCTACTATGTTATAAGCTGTGTGTGTGTGTGTGTGTGTGTGCATGTGCATGTGTGTGTGTGTGTTAGTTTAATTGGAGTTATCATACACGGGATAATACTCCTCTCAGAAGCTATATGTTGCCAAATAAAACACTCCAGCACCAGGTGTGGGATACATCCCCTCAAGCTGTTGGTTAGTGGTGGCCTGGAAACCCCCAAAACAATTCTTGTTTGCACACTAGACTTGGTGGTAAACCTTAGTGCTGTTGTGTCATTTCTACTGGGTGTTCCTTTTTATATTTTACGTTTCTGTCACAAGAAATTTGCCTTTGTCCATCTCCACATGCAGCTCTCCACTCCCATCTATCTCCTCGCCTTCAGTCTGGGTTACTAGATCCCATTTGCCTAATTCCAGTTTCTTCCAGTACATTGTCTCTTTCCTACCACTGTCAGAATAATTTCCAAATATTTCTTCTAGAAGATTCAAGTGGCGGTGGATATTTTTCTAGCTCATTAACAAATTTTTATATATTTTTTCTTTTGCCAATATCATTCCTGCCACATACAATCCAAACTCGTGAGTTAGGCTCATAAACTTCTTTATAAACAGTCCCAACTTCTTAATTTTCCTTTACATTTATTATTCTCAAATATATTCTCATAAGGAAAATAAAAGGGATTTTCAACTTTGCCCCTACTGATACTGTGGACCAGATAATTACCTGGGAAAATACTGGCAGCTGTCTTGTACAATGTTGGGTACTTAGCAGCATCCCTGGTCTCTACTTAGTAGAGACTAATACCAACCCCCTTGGGTGAAAGCCAGAATGCCTCCAGACATTGGCAAATGTCCTTGGGGATCAAATCTACATCAGGTGAGAACCACCTACCAATGGTGTGTGGCCATGTATATGTTGACAAAATATGTGAATGTACTTGCTTCTATTGAGGCCTGAGCTCTTGTTCTCTATAAATCTTTTTCCTTCTTCCATTTTTCTGAGACTTTGACTACGCTGTTTCCTGGGTCATCACATGGGTGTTTATTAATCAAGGTGACAAATACTCTGCCTAGGAGATTGTGACTCAGAAGCTCTAGAACAGAGCCCAGGGCCCTTTTTCTTTATCAAGTCCTTTCTGTGATACTCATGCTTTTTGAAGTCTGGGAATGAACCCTGACCTTGAAGTCAAAACACCAGAGTTCCTTTCTTTTATGGTCTGGAAGACCATAATTACTGGTTGACAATGAGGAATATAACTCTTAAGATTTCAATTTCAGTATGTTTCCTTTGTACTTTTACACCCAACTATTCTCGATGAGAAGAATAATAGCGATTTATGGAGCAGCTATTAATATTGTCAATCACTGTACCAGTAATTTCCTGTGTGATTGTAACTCTGTATTATACTTTTAACTTCTAGAAAGGTATAGAAGCTGAGGTCCAGAGACCAAAAAAAAAAAATTCTCTAGATCCCTTGGCTATAATGTGGAACAATCTAATTGAATTCTGATACCTCTATCTCCTAACCCAATAATGTGAAGCTTTCCACACATTTGACAAAAATCAGCCTTTCTGTCTGTGACATTGCTAGCTTCCTCTTCCTTCCAAATATTCTCTTGAAACCTCCTTTTCAATCTCTGTTGATCTTATGCAATTTGATTATTTATTATGCAGTGTTAGGTATCATATCCAGGGCCTTATGCACGCTAAGCAAGTACTCTACCACTAAGCTCTATTGCCAGTCTCTGTCATTTATTAATGTCATTATATCTACTGAGCATATTGTGCCAGGAGTCAAATCTTAAGGTATTTTGAGTTGTTGTTATTCTGACTTTATTATAGATGAGTCTACTCCTAATATAAAAAGCTGAGAATGGGGGAGGAGAGAGAGTGAGTACATGTCCTTCCAAAATTCCTGTAAGAGGCAAGGTACACTGTCATGGCTTCTTGGAGTGTGGCCCATGGATCATGGGCATCAGCAGCCCTGGGGTACATGTCTTAAGCCCCATCTTCCTTAATTCCAATGTTACTTCTGCTATCACAGCAAGAGCCCCATGTGTTTCCAGTGCACACTGCAGACTACACATCACTGAAACATTAAGTCTCTCATTGTGCCTGCCATCAAATTGAATTTTGAAATAGTAGATTCTATTTGCACTGATGGAGAATGAATAAACATCCTACAGGAAGTTTCCCTGCTCCCATAGCTGTCAAGGGAGAAGACTGTCATATTCCTCCCCCTTCGTGTTTTCCTCCTGTCTGAAGTCTTCCTAACTAAAACAGCCCCATGAGGTGACAGTCAGTCAGGTTCAGGTACTGACCCTCTCCTTTTGTCCTACCTCATTCTATGAAGAAAACCTGAAACAATATAGAATGAGACCTTACACACCAATAAAGATCCCATTAAACATTTACATTATTTTAAAATGCTTCAACTTGCTCAACTTCTCCTGCTGAACTGTTGCTTCCAGTTTAGCAGATCTAGGGTATTGAAGCTGTGTTTCTTTGCTCAGTGTTATATTTTAGAGAGATTATTTCGTTGTTGGCCATGCTTACCTCCAGAGTAGCTTCCTGTTACAATGTCATAGTCCCACACAAGCAATGTTAACTCTGCTCCCTCTTTGAAAAGCAGCACAAGGAAAAGCAGAGAATTGAAATCTTCCTGAAAAGATTCAGAAATGCTGCTCTTTGGTGTGGGCATACAGCAGATTCTTTGAACGACAGTTCCTTGACTGGACCCACCTACATCATTCAACTAAAATGAGGTCAGTATGTCAGCAGCGCTACATACCTTAATAATGGTGTTTTCGTCTTGTTATGGCTTTGGCTACACATAGTGAGTATACTTTTGTCTTCATTAAAATTTCCACCCTTTCCAACTGATGTGTGTTATAATACAACTGGTAGACATAAAGCCCTTCAATCTATTGTCATTAAAAAGAAACTTGGTTAAAGCAATCCACAGTGAGCAACACCCTGGTATGGGGGGACAGTGTGTAGCTGGGAAGCAGAGGACCCAGATTTCAGCTCATGACATCTTGGGGGCTATTGAGCAATCTACTACTTGCCCCTGTGCTAATGGAGAAGAGTAGATTAAATCAAGGCCCACAAATTCAAAGGTTTTTCAGGTAAATCGAATGTGGGATGGAAATGACAATATAATAGAGAAGATTCAAAGGAACTAGATTTGTTTGGCCCCTCAAAAATAATTTTAAAATATTGTTATAACCAAACCTCTAGAATTCAAATTCAGTCTTAGGGTGTCCTATGATTACTGTACTTGACAGTTTTCTGAGTATCTTCTAGCTTTAACCATACATAGTATTTTTCTAAAATAACAAAAATAATAATTAAAACTGCCAAAGACAATAGCAGTTATAGTAACATAGTAATAACATTAATATTTATTTAGCTTGTACTGCATGCTGGGTTATTATTTAGAGCCTTTCTTATAATAATTGATTTAAGTCTTCACAAAAACTCGGTGAGGTAAGGTTATTGTTATAATTCTGCTTTTCCCAGGGAAGAAATTTCAGCATAGCGAGTTTCAGTAACTTGCCAGAGTGAATCCACTTACATTTCTGTATGTATTATAATTGACGTTCTCCAAAACAGAGTAAATCAAGCTTAACAAATCTCATAATTGACTGACTACTCACTTCATAAACCTTAATAAAAATATTTAATGAAGTATAAAAGTAGTATTTGAAAATTAGGAAATATTTATATAGCAACATTAATGTTCTACTCCATTAAAAGTAATAAGTAAAATTATTTCACTGTCTCCGTGTTAAGGAACTAGCACCTTGTACTTAGAAGAATAATTACTAATATAATCTAGAGAATAAGAAGGATGCTGGCACGCTATTAAAAAGTGAATAGTCTAAGATGTTGGAAAGTTCTAAAACTTAAAGAAAAAGGGTTTACCAGAATCATTAAAAACAAATATGGCCATGTAATCAAAATATTTTTTAACTGGGGAGATTTCTAGAAGCCAGTTAGTACTCTTGACCCATTTACAGGAACCATACAGTTGTAATCTAATCATAAGGATTAACAATTTACTTTCCTGTGCAATATCAAATGAGGAATAAATCACTAAAAATCAAATAGTTTGAATTTCCAGTTTCAGCTCCAAAATTCAAGAGCTTGAAGATAGTTGATATTATCCCTCCAAGAAGAAATGCTGGACAAATGTTAAAAGTAATGACTTCTCTTGGGTCCATGAAATAACGGGTTGCAGAACAAACAGAACCCTGAAATCGGAAGAGATAGCTGCCTTCAAAAGATGTAGCTGAGATATTACCTGCAGCAAAAATCAAGGCATCAGAGACTGGTAGAAACATTCAAATCATCATTTTTGTCTACTTTCCCACTTCTCTAATTTTTAAAATTTTTATTTGTGTAGGTGTGTGCCTGTTCTATGAATGGGCTGGTGCATGCTCGGGCTGTGCAGCTGCATGTGTCAGTGCCTAGACATTCAGAGGTCAAAGAAGGACTTCGTGTATCTCCTTTAACCTTCTCACCTCAAAGACTTGGGACAACGATCCCCCTAAAACAGAAGCTCACTGTTTGGGCTACACTGGCTGGCCAGAGAGCTTTCAGTTGACACCTGAAATGCTGATGTCACAGGCACACACAGCCTTATGTGAGTGCTGGGGATTTAACACATGTTCTTATGCTTGTAGGGCAAGCACTCTTACCCACTGAGCCACCATCTCCTCAGCCTTACTTCTCTAATGTTTTTACATGTATTTGTGTGTGTGTGTGTGTGTGTGTGTGTGTGTGTGTGTGTGTGTGTGTGTGTACATATGCTCCTATGTATACGGTGACGCG
>NW_008332097.1:420400-472669 GCF_000622305.1 Nannospalax galili
TTTTATGTGTTTTTGTGTGTGTGTGTGTGTGTGTGTGTGTGTGTGTGTGTGTGTGTGTGTGTACAGATGCTACCATGTATAAGCTGAAGCTAGTGGATGGTCTATAGGAGTTGGTTCTCTCCCTGGAATCCTAGGATTGAACTCAGGTCCTCAGGATCAGCAGCAAATGCCTTTACCTGCTGAGCCATCTCACCAACCCTGTAATTTTTTAAATTAATACATAATAAGAGCACATTGTCATAATTCTGTACATGAAATAATTTGTAATGATCTGATTTAAGCAATTAGCACTCCTCTCTCCTTAACCATCTACCATTTCTTTGTGATCAGAAACTCCAAACGCTTCTAGTTTTCTAAAAGGTTAAAAAACCATGCAAACTATAGCCACTCAACTCTGCTGTAGGACATTAGACTTATTTCTTTCATCTAAATGTATCTTGGTTACCTGCTTTCTAACCTTCCTCTACCCAACCTCTGCACTTCCTGCCTTCTACCAACCACCATACTCTTCTCCCCCAGAAGACAACCTTTTCTCACTTGCAAATATAAATAAGATTAAGATACCCTAGAATCACAAATAATTTTTTTCATCACCCTGTACAATGATCCCTTTCCTTCTTACTTTAGGAAAGTGAAATCACTTGACTTTTCTAAGCCCTCTCCTCCTCAAAGCATAGAATGATGGACCATGGGGAAGTATATCCTCTAAGTACTTCTTTTTGGGAGTTAGGCAGCCCTGGTGGTTCTCATTTCTATGATACATGCGTGCATTTAATTCCTCTCATTTCTATGATACATGAGCGCATTTAATTCCTATTATACAACCTTGGTCAAGGTTGTAATTCACTATAAAAGGAAGAAAATCCACTCTCATCAAATAAAGTCTAACCACCATCAGGACAGAGGTGGCTCATGTTCTTTTGAAGCCTTGCATAGCACAGTGCCTGGTATAGATTCCTTTTAAATTCATAACTCGTTTCATTGTTCTCCACCTGTTATGAGTGATCCTTATAATGTAGCACAGTCCATCCCCATGTGATAACTCTCAGTAGCGGTGATCAATAAAATTCGTCTGGCTTTATAGACCAAAGAGATATTTTTAAGCCATACTGAAGTTTGCCTTGTAAATTACACATCCCTTTTAACGACATTTCAAGTTTCCATGGGTAACACTGAGGCATAAGGCTATCCATCAAAGGTTGTCCATAACTGCTCTCCCAATTTAAAGGCTAATTTTCAAAGAAAGAGTGAAGAGTTAAAGGAATGGTCTAGGACCCTGTCTAGACATTGCAACACAGCAGTCTCCCTGCTACAGGACTGTTGCTGATTCTGTGACAGCACTCCACAGATGGCAGAGTAGCTGAATAGGAAATCATTCATCTGCTATGGTAACGACTTAAAGGGCTTCCTGGTCATTCTTCTACTGCTCGGCATTTGACAGGATGTTGGCCTAAGACAGTTTCTGTCATGGTTTCGACTGTGACTTAGAGGTAAAAACAAATGAATAGATGCTAAAAGACCCAGTATCCTAAAAAGGTGTTCTCTGACATGGGTAACGAGTATGGTGCATATGCACCAGCAACACAAGCATCACTCGGGAGCTTGTTAAAAATGTAGAGTCTTGAGCCTAGCCAGGCTTCTGGAAGCAGCCTTTGCATGCTAGCAGCATCTCCAGGGCATCCGCGTGTAGGGTACATGCTAAAGGAATAAAGCTACTTTACTAACAACCTCACTAACCTGAACTGAGTGAAAAGGTTGGAGCTGAAAAGGAAGGACGTAGACACTTCCTTGGAATAGGCCATTGGAGGGCACAGCATTTTCCCGTCCTCTACCGAGTTGGAAACAAGAGGGAAGTTTTAAGAGAAACACTCAGAATTTGGCTGACCTATTTTTCTAGTAATGTATGCAAAAGTCGACAGACAAGAGGCTGGCGAAGTGGCCACAGTTGCATAATAAAGCTGTGATGATGGAGAGAAAGCTGCACTTAAATTCTGAGGGTTAATGTGTTTTCTTCTTTGTAGACTAAATGTGGGTCATGAAGCAGGGAGAAGCCTGGACCTATGAGAATCCTGCTCAAGAGATGCACTGCTGGGCAGACTTTCAGAGACAGGGCAAAAACAGCCAGATGCCAAACACCAAAGGAGGGCAGGCATTGCATGCTGCAAGAGGACAGCCATGAGATGACCGTCAAAGAATGTAGAATTTCATTTGACAAAGCAATAAGCTCAAGAAATCTATTATGCAACATGGTGACTATAATAACTGTTTTGTTTAATTGAAATTGCTAAGATATATTTAAGATGTTTTCACCACATAAAAAGACAAAAACATAAGGTGGTATATATGTTACCTAGCATGATTTTGCTATATCTAAACAACATGCTGTAAACAATATATATATTCAAATTCATCAATATTTTTAAAAGGACAATAGTTGAAAGGATCCACACAAAAGATCACAAATAAACTTCTAAAGTATTATATCCCAAAAGGGGCTGGAGACGTGGCTAAGCAGGTAAGACTCTTGCTGTGCAAGTGTGAAGACCTGAGTTTGTACCCCCAGAACACAGGTCAATTCCAGGTGGGTAAGGCAACCTACCTGCAATCCCAGGGCTCAGAAGGTAGAGACAAGGATACCCGAAACAAGTTGTCTAGCTAGACTAACCAAATCAGTCAGCTCCAGGTTCAGCAAGAGATCCTGCCTCAATAAATAGAGAACAATGAAAAAATACACCAAATGTCAGCCTGTGGCCTCCACATGTGCAAAGAGGGAGGGAGAGAGAGAGAGAGAGATGCATTTACACATACATGTTCCTCCCATACATACAAGCAGGGAGAGAGAGAGAGAGAGAGAGAGAGAGAGAGAGAGAGAGAGAGAGAGATCCCATGAAAGAGACACAACTTTGGAAAGGTGAAGCTCCCAGATTATATATTGTCAACTAGGAAAGGCTTCTCTCTCTAATAATCAAAAACCCTAAAGAAAACAATGAAAGATCAATGGGGGGTGTAATGACAAGAAGAGAAGAAGATAGAAAACAGAGAGGAAATTCCTCATGTCCTGCTTTCCATTGGAAGCCTTGCAGACTGGAGAGACTTCAAACTGAGTCCAGAAGAAATTAACTTTGGATGAAATTCAATGTTTTAAAGCTTTTACATTTTTCTTAGTGAATTAAGCCTTTAACAAAGACAGAAGCCCTCAGCTGAATTCATCAGCATCTCACAACTACTACAAAATACCTGAAATGATCAATTACCAAATAGAAAGGTTCATTTTGGCTCTCCATTTTGGAGATTTCAGTTCATGACTGTCAGGGCCTGTGGTAAGGCAGCACATCATAGTGACAGCAGGTGCCACAACAAAATCACTCACTTCATGGTTGTAAGCAAAGAAGAAAAAGGGCCAGAGTCCCACAGTCCCCTTGAGGGGCATGCCCCCGATGACTGAAAAGGCCTTCAACCTCTTAATACCACCAACCTGGAGGCAAAGCCTTTGTCTAATATGCCTTAGGAAACAACCAAAAGCCAAACTATGGTGTTTCATAAGAGGAGATGATACTGTGATGCAGTCTACGCGAAATTTTTCCAGTACATCATGAAGTCATCCATACATTTGAAGAACAGAGGAAAAGGCATGTAGATTTTTTTCACCTTACAAGTGCAGCTCATTCCATTCACTTGTTATACAGAAAAGAGTGAGCGAGTAGAAACCAGATACCTTCTTATTTTTACTGGCATTGAGCTGCGATCTTCAAGCCTTAGCTTTGCCTGGAAATTACAAAGCACAATAAAAGAACAGAATATGACTCTCCTGTGGTCCTCTCTGTAAAGTATCCAAAATCATTGCAGAAGAAGCACTCTACACACTCTCTTATCCATGGCCCCTAAATCATTGCTGGCTGACTCACAATAGTGTCAAAATCTTCAGATCAAAATCTTCAGGAAATAGCATTGGTAGGATGAATATATGTCTGCTTCTGTTGCTGATGTTCCAAAGTCCATTTTCTGCTAAAAGAGTCTCAAGTGTTCAAGGTCTGGGAGAAAACTAGGTGATGAATGTCACAATCTAGAGAGCCAACCTCACGCCATCTCTGTCAAGTACAAAGAAGTATTTTTCAAAGAAAAGTCAGGTAAGCACATTGGGATAAAAATTCCATTTCTTAAAATTTTGCAGCTCCAGAAAAAAAGTATACAGTATTTGCCTTCATAAAACTGGTATAATTGACCCCAGCCCCAGAGGGCTGGTACCTCAGAGCCCTGGCCCCCAGGAAAAAAAAAACTGGTATAATCATGCTATATTAATATTTCAATTATTCCATGTCACACTCAATTGTAACTCTTGTAACTCAGACTGCTGGATGTTTGCTTTATAACTTCTGCTTGAAATAATTCACTTCTTTCACCCATAAGTAAATTTTCTCTTAACCGCCAGTGATTGTTGTAGCTAAAGAAAAGAATGGAAGGAATCAACGTTACTCCGAGCATACTTATGTGCCATGAGCCTGTGTGAGGCCTTTCCAGATGCCTTACTAGCTCAACTGTCCATTTATTTTATGAATCTATTGTGAAACTGTTATATACCAAGAACTGTTCCACGGCCTGGCAACACATAAGTAAACAAAGCAGGTAAAAAATTAATTTTCTGTCATGAGGAGGATATTAGGTGATACTTGGGCATTTTACCCATATCTGCCTGAAGTTGGGCTTGAAGAACCCCAAATGAGGAGAACACTGTTGCTTGACTTTCCACTAGAACTCATGCCAATTGGTGTCTGCTTGAGCTTATGAAAGCCCAAGAAAGCTGGCACTCAGAGACACGGGTTGTTCACTAATAGCAATGAGGAAACACTATCAACTGAGCATTTTCAGGTTGATAAGAAGAATCAGTGGGAAAGAAATCTCTTCTCTTCCTGAGACTGGAAATGTTCAATTAAAACAATTCACCCTTGGCAGTAGTAGCCATTAGTGAGTTACAGTACTACAAACTTGTCCCACCCAAGGTCCTACACTGCAGTTCTTCATTTACCTCCCACAGCATCTACTTCAACTTCACAGTCTGGCATTGGAGGTGTCAAATACAGTCGGTTAGATCAATTAAATCCACTCTTTGACTTCAACCACTGCTTCTCCACAGTTAGACCCTATCAAAACAAGTATTTTCTTCCCTTCTTTTTCTCCCTTTCCAGTTCATTAAGTTCCCTTCTCAGAAAAGGGATGGGCATAAGTCCAAGTGACTTCATTTCATTTGTTACTGTGGAGAAGGAAATGGACTGTCAAGTTTTTACCTGCACAGATTCAGCATTAACAAACACTAGCCAGGCAGTAGGTGGTGCATGCCTTTAATTCTAGCACTTGGGAGCCAGAGGCAGCTGGATCTCTGTGAGATGAAGGCCAGCCATGTCTACATAATGAGTTCCAGGCCATCTGAGGCTATAGAGAGACCTTGTCTCAAAAAAAGAGTTAGTTATGTCTGAATGTCTGAGAATATCATTTTGAGAAGGTTGTTAAGGAAAATTGTAAGATAAATTACAATAATAATCAGCTTTTTGGAAAAACAAAAGGCTGTTGAAGTAGGTGAAATTTAATTGGTCTTCTGTAATTTATTCTCTACTGAACCTCTAATTCAAGGTTTTCATATATTCTATAAAATGCCTCATTTTTTATTTGTCTCTAGGATTGAATTATTCTTGATTTTATATTCCTAAGTAAAACAAAATGGAGGGTTACTTGTTTTTTAAATCTCATTCTGTTCTCATTAGCAATACTCCCTTACTAATCCATTCCTAAATTCCTCACTGACCTTTGCCCTCAGTCTAATTTCCTTACACTTCCAAAACTTGTAATCTTGTTCCTAGCTAAAGGGCTATTGTTCATAAACATGTGATCTATGTACCTAGTTGTGTTATACAAACTTCAAATGCTTGTTAAATGTATTCAGACATTTTCTTATGCTTTTAGAAACATCTCACAAGCTCTTCTCCTCTATGGGGATGCTCAGAGCCAATGCATACATTATCACATTTTAAAAACACAAAATAAAACCTTTGGATAGATTGGAGGAAACAGCTAGAAGTTGCTGTTTAAAAAAAAAGCATATTGTTTACAGAGCAGTAGCAGAACTTAGAGATGTCAATAAAACTACAGTGGCTTAGGGACTACATCAAAATGTACAAGACGATGAATTTGGGTCTGTCTCAAGAGTCAAATCGTCTTCATTATACCATCCTGCTGTTTATTGCTTTTTCTACTTTGACTCATCTAGGGAATTCACTGACAACTGTATTATTGTAAGCAGTCATACAATTTTGGGCAGGCAATTCATTATCAATGATGCTTATGAATAGCTTATCTTTTAATATTAAGTAGAAAGAACTCAAGGTTCTTACCCAAAATCAGCTCATGCTCACTCTGAGTACTCTGAGTACTCGAGTACTTTACTATTCTCCTAGTGAGAAGAGAATGTGGTGAAGGCCACACATCAGGAGTAGGACATTGACTCCACTGCTGCCTCTGAAATGACACTTGCAAGTGAATAGTATCTATCACATATGTCACTGAAGAAGAAAGGAAGGGAGGGAGGGACGGAGGGAGGGAGGGAGGAAGGGACGGAGGGAAGGAGGGATGAAGAAAGGATAAGAAGGAAGGAAGGAGGAAGGAGGAAGGAGGAAGGAAGGAAGGAAGGAGGAAGGAAGGAAGGAAGGAGGAAGCAAGGAGGAAGCAAGGAGGAAGCAAGGAGGAAGGAAAGAGGAAGGAAGGAAAGACGGAAGGAAAGACGGAAGGAAGGAGGAAGGAAGGAAGGAAGGACGGAAGGAAGAAAGAAGGAAGGAAGGAAGGAAGGAAGGAAGGGGAAGGTGGGGGGGAGACAGGCAGGGCAGGACAGGGAGGAAGGAAGAGGGAGAGAGAGGGAAGGAGAGAGGGATAGAAGAGAGAGGGAGATGAAGGGATGGAGGGAGAGAGGGAGGGAGGGAGGAGAGAAGAAGGAAAAGGCAAGGGGCAGAAGGGAAAAGCCAAAGATGACAGGGCCATTGTGGCTGTGGCTGTGGCTACATGCACAAGACCTATACAAGATCAAGCCAACCAAACTCCCAGCATGATTATGGGAAGGGCTCATGAAGTCCCACCCCAAGCTAAGGAGCTATTGACAACTGATGGTGTCTTGAGGGAGGGAGGAGAGAAGAAGGAAAAGGCAAGGGGCAGAAGGGAAAAGCCAAAGATGACAGGGCCATTGTGGCTGTGGCTGTGGCTACATGCACAAGACCTATACAAGATCAAGCCAACCAAACTCCCAGCATGATTATGGGAAGGGCTCATGAAGTCCCACCCCAAGCTAAGGAGCTATTGACAACTGATGGTGTCTTGTGGAGGGAGAATCAGTTTTCTTCAGGAACTGGAGCCCTGAGAGGCTATTCATGCTAGTGTAGATGGTCCCACACCTATGGTCCCATACCTATGCAAATACAGGCAGTACTGAATGGACTCTGGATCTTAAAAACTAAGAGCACATGATGGTCGGGGAGAATAGATGGTGAAAGGATGGGGGAAAAATTGGAGGGGAGGTAATGGGGGTGGGTGTGATCAAAACACATTACATACATGTATAAAATTCTCAAGAAATAAAAAAGAAAAGCAAAGAGAAAGAGGGCAAGAGAGACCCGTTCTGGTGCTCCTGTAACCATGACCTTCCTACCTAAACAAAGGAACATCCTATATAAAATCTGTACCCTATTCTCACATTCTTACTCTTGATGGTGCCAACCTTGATTCCACAACCTACAGAGACACTTTCCTTGTGTCTATTCTCTACAGGAGCATAACTTTTAATCCCCATGACAAACAAAGTGCCTGTTTGAAAGAGATAAGAAGAGGCAAATTGGGGCTGGAGAGATGATAACTCAGTGGTTAAGAGCCCTGACTGCTCTTGTAGACCAAAAAGTACTGAAAGCTTTTAAGAAACAAGATCTTCCATGTTTTATCATCAAAATTGATAAGTATATGAGGCAACATATTTGTTCACTGGTTTTATTTAGGTATTCTATAATATATACTAATATAGAAATATTAGTATAATATGACATCATATAACCTGATAACACAACCATAAACATACACTGTGTCAATCAAAACAAAATTTTTAAACAACTGGAAAAACAAAATCACTTATAACTTGCATTTCACCAAATTCACACTATTTAGCAATGAACTGAGTGTGTGTATGTGTGCGTGTGCATACCTATGCTCACAGTGCCTCCTGTATATGAGTCCCCCAATTCTGAGTAGACAATTCCCTCTGTTCAGCATTACATTATTTCCTGCAGTGAGAACTTTAATCTTTAGTTACCAGAAACCTGATATAGTTATGAAGTTCCAAGAATTCCCAAGAAAAATAAGAAAACCTAAGACTGGGAAACAAATGGATTATCTACAGGAAATCCACTGATATTCATTTCCTGGGATAGAAATTATAAAAGAAATTGGTGGAAATCTGAATGACAGATATTCCCATGTATAGGACACTAGGAATGATTTATTAGTCACTACTTGCTAAAAGCAATCAACAGAGAGAAGGAAAACCAGAGGGAAGAATGATTAGAGGTATTACAATAAGGAGTTAATCAAGGATTAAGGTGATGTCTTGGTGTAGGAAATTAGAGAAGAGTAAAGCAGACGTGATTTCCCTAAATTTACTTTCATGAAATTCTACCAAAAAATCAATAATTAATTATGAAAAAGGAAGGTGGGGCAGACAAAGAGATGGAAAGCCTCAGCCCTGAAGGATTTGTCAGTTTGATGAGAGAGGAATACCCCTCCCTTGCTGGCTTGTGCCACACAGAAGTAGAGTCTACAGTAGAGCTTCTGCTCCCTGTGAACAGGAGTCTGCCCACGCCATGTGACATATTTTCCAAGGCATATTTACCACAATTTACATTGCTGTCTGCTATTCCTCTGTGACACACTGTCTCAACATACACATCATAATTTTGTACCTGGCTGCATACACCGTTCTTCCCCTTGTGTGTGTTAGGTGTGACAGCAACAGTAATGATCCTCACATTAGTTCATCATAAGCTGTAAAATAAAAACCTTCCAGGACAAATGAGTAGGCAGGTCATCATAAATACTGAAGTCTTCCTTAGCTGAGCTAATTGGCAATACATACTTGCTGCCTGTGCTCTGTGCTCATCTCCCTTCCCCTTCACCTTACAAACTGCTGACCCCAAAGAAGCAGACAGCCCTGAAGGCCGTTCATCGCTGTGCCTATTGCCTTGTAATAAACTCTCAGCCAATGATGCTGCAGAAGCATATTATAGGGTGTCCTAGTTTATTTCTCCATTGCTGTGACAAAACATTCAGACCAATACCAACTTGGGGAGGAAAGGGTTTATTTGGCTTACATCTCCCGGGTCAGAGTTCATCAGGGAGCCCAAGGTAGGAACTCAGGGCAGGAACCTGGAGGCAGGAGCTAGAGCACAGGGCATGGAGGAACACTGCTTACTGACTTGTTCACCTGGCACCTGCTCAGCCTGCTTTATTATGTAACACAGGTCCACCAGACCAGGGATGGCACCACCCACAGTGGGCTGGGCCCTCCCACATCACATAACAATGAAGAAGATGCCCCACAGACATGGCCACAGGCCAGTCCAATGGAGGCAATTCCCCAATTGAGGCTTCCTCAACCCAGCTGTGTCAAGTTGACACTAAAGCTATCCAGCACATGGGATAAAGTCTACTAACGAATTATCTGTAGTGCCAGATACCCTACCTCTCCTCAAACACCAACAAGACTTGTTGCTTCCCTCTTGGAGTACTGGGGCTTGCTACCATATGCCACAAAGGACCAGATGTTTTCACAGGACAAAAGCCCCACAGTCATGCTAAAAACATAAATGACAATTATGTGAATGCCACATCTCCCAGCCAACCATTGCTTTTGACCTCTGAGAGATGCAGAAATTATCCAAGAGGTTTCTAAGTCAATAGTATAAACGGACAAGAATACTTACAGAAATAAACCTCTAAGAAATTAAAATGTTAGTATCTAGCTATAAAATGAAGCATGAGTTCTAGGAATTGACAACTTTTCCAAAGCTTGTAACATGCTCTTGAAATAGCCTTGTACCTCCTAACCCATTAAAAGACACTGTATTCTAAGAAGGCCTTCAATAAAAACCACCATGAAAGCACCGCCTAGTGGGTTTCAGTGTCATTCAAAGCATCCTTTTCATATCCTCATCTCTCTACTCAAGGCAATGATCTAAAGAGACCAAGCTTTCTGTGTCTGGAATAACAACATCCCGGGTTGATCCTGGGAGGGAATTCAATTGCATAGCACAGCATTATAAAAGGAAGCAGACACAAATGGGAGACTTTAAAATACCACCTCTGGGAAGCTGGACCATAGGCTCAAGTTCAAGTACCCAGAGGAGAGAAGTCACTAGAAATACAAAGTACAAGGACCAGGTCTAAGAAACAAACATTGCAGAATGGGAGGGGGGCACTGGGACTCTCAGGCTGGGCATTGGGAAAGAATAACATGTAGAAGCAGTTTCATGCTGGAAAGTGAGCCACCTCTACCCAGCACCAGCTGGTAGCAGGTGATGAAAGGCAGCCTTATTTCACCACATTCCACTTTTGTTAGAGATGCAGCCTGTCCAGATTCTATGTAAAATCTCTTGGTTTTAAAATATTAATGAGTTTATAAGTTATTTTAGTTCAAAAATTATTATGAAATGGTTATGTTGGCTATTATTAAAATGGCTCCTCAATGAGTTCCCAAGTTGAGCCAAAAACAGAGATTCATCCTAGTATCTGGAGTATATGGCATGCTACAGGAAGAAGAACCTTCAAGGGCATTCTTTATGCAAGTAAATTGAGACACTTGTTGAGGAGGAACTCATGTGCCCAAAAAGAAAAGGTTGATAAATGAGAATTTATTTCAAAACTGGTGAGAAACAGGGTGGAGGAGGACAAATTCCCTTGGTGTGGTCTTCACCACCACAGTAGGAAGAACAAACCACCTTGGTACAAGTGATATGGGCACTTTCATGGCAGTCTGGGATAAGGACTTGCCACAGTATGAGGAAAAAATGACCATGAAGCCAAGTGTTACAAATTGGCTGTGTCTTAAAAGACTTGGGTGTTAGAAACATAATAATCAATGCAGCAGTATCATAATCACAAGGGCTCCTCCCCTGACCCCCAGTAAACTAATACCATAAGAAAAATGACTTTCAGAAATGAGTTTGCCCCCTTGTGCTCCTATGTCATAAGAGGAAGAATGTTCCTCCGTGTGAAGAATACAGCATTCAAGGTACCATCTTGGAGGTAGAAATCACCCTACCTGCCAGTGCTTTCATCTTGGACCTCTTGGTCTCCAGAACTGTGAAAAACAAACTTACATGCTTTATAAACTTCCCAGTTTCAGGTATTTTGTTGCAGCAGCTTAAAGTGGACCAGGATACCAATGGAAAGGTTTTGTATTCTTGAACAGTGCTTTTCAAAGTTTAATTTGTAAAGGTCTCACCTGAGTATCTTACTACAATATACACTGATTCTATAGGTCTGAATAATGCCAAAAGGTCCTATACTTCTAACAGTCTCTCAGATGTTGCTACCCGGAGACTTTTAGTGCTTTGGAGTTAAAATAAAATCATTAGAACTAGAATTGAAGTACAGAGAGTAACAAAGCAAAGTTCAAACAGTGCATGAACGCAATCCGAGACTTCACCCTTCACAGGGTTAGTGTGGCAGGGACAGCACCCATCAGAGTAAGTTTTGGAGAAATGTTATACACATATAAAGATGTATTCAAAATACCCTACAGTCAATTGTCATTCCAGGCTGGCTGAGCTAGACTCTTAAAATGCCTGCCCCCGCCAGTAAGGTCCATTTCATATCTCATATTATTGAAAAACTAAGCATTAGTGTGAATGTTTTGTGGTCCTCTCTTTAATTGCCTAATTCTTTCTAGTTTTCCTACTATGGGACTTTGGTCTGTGTTTAATTATCCTGAGTAATCCTACTCTACACAGCAATACTAAAGCTGCTTTTCTTTTCCATTTTAATTACATTGTGTGTGTGTGTGTGTGTATGTGTGTGTGTGTGTGTGTGTGTGTGTGTGTGCCACATGCATGTGTGTTTGTGTGTGTAGGTTAGAGCACAACCTGTGGGAATCAGTTCTCTCCTTCCACCATGTGGATCCCAGGAATCCAACACAGGTTGTCAGCCTTGGTGGCAAGCTCCTGTTCCCATTGAGCCATCTCACTGGCCCCAAAGTCCTCTTACTTCTAGGGAAGATTCTTTGGCAGTAAATTTATTCACCCAGAAAGCTCTTATCTAGGAAGCCTGTGTGCCTTCATCCCCACTGACTGCCTGTTTGTGATACTTTAATTAACACCAGTGTCCATGGCTTCATTTCTCACTCTCCCTTTGTAAGGGAGAGTAACTATCATGTCAGGAGTTACTGCCAGGAAAACTTGCTGGTGAGTCTTGGCTGATCTGCGGATGTACAGCATTTTCATGGGCAGTTCCTCCAGCCCTTCAACTGTGATTAATTACTCTGCAGAAACAGCCTGCCTGGTAAGCCAAAACAATTTTCATTCATCAGCTTCGAGTGTGAGATTAATGAAAGCCACAATCTCACTGGAATGAAACACTAAGCTCTCATTTGTGCTGTCAATACTGGAGAAAATGGGACACTGTTTTTCTTTTCTCTTTACTGCTTTTAGCAGTAAACCAGACTAGACTTTCAAAATTCCAAGTATGACACTTTTAGCTAATATGTCATGTATATTTATTCCATGTGTGTATATATAATAATAAGTGCCTTGGGAAAATAACATTAGGCTCTAAAGACAAGAAATAAATTCAAATTGCAGAAGCAATTGAAAATCCAAACTCCTATCAGGCCTGTTTTTAAAGGGGAAATTCTTGTTTTTTGTTACTTGAAATTAACTTCTTTAATCTTGAAGCAACCACACACTATTAAAGTGAAATGTTCCAAAGAGAGAGAATATTTATTTCTATTAACAAACATTTCATCAGCATCCACATTTATTTACTGAAAAAAATCTCCATTTAAACTTTAATTTTTCTGGAGAGAGAAGCCTGGATAAGGACCACCTTAACAGAATTGTGCTCTTAGACACAGTCAGTAATCAGAGAATGGTGACTTGTGAATCTGAATTACATTAGCTCTGAAGTCAATAGGAACAAAAATAAAGGTATACATGGCCCCCTGCATTAACTAGGAAGGAGAAAACAGCATGAGTGTCACACAGCATAACACAGCAGTGAGCAAACCTACCACCAGGTTTGGGTTTCCTAATATCATCCCATACCAAAAGGAAATGGCTGATTCCTGGGACAAATACAAATGAGCCTATAATAACCTTGTGTCACAAAGTACAAACATGCTCAGAAAATTGACAGGAGCATGCTAAAAATATTCCAGAGTTTTAAGAGGCTTCCACTGGTACAAACTGGAACATTTAGCAAAGAATAAGGACAATGGTAGGTTATAGCCCAGTGCATAGGAATCCATGAATCCTCATATTGATAATAAATATATGGATAAAAGAAGTTATAAACAAAAAGTAAGTAGTGTTCCTTCAAGAAAATGAAGATTACTATCTGTGTTTTTTAAAGAAAATCATCGTTTTGAATGATTTGAATTCATTCTGTAGCCCAGGCTGCCTTTGAGCTTTCAATTCTCCTGCCTCAAACTCCAGAGAAGCTGGATTGCAGACCCATGCTACCAGGCTTGTCTTTCGCAAATATAATTTGAAAGTTGATTCATATTAAAATCATCAGTGTTTAACCTTGTGCATAGAATTTTGATAAAGAAATTTATTTGTGTGTATATCTGTGTGTAAATACCTCCAAAAATTAATTGCAGTGAGAAAAATGACCATACACTAGGGAAATTGGAAAGATCATAATAAAGTGATAAAAATTAACCTCATTAATTGAAAAAATAAAAACCACATGTCTATATATATATATATTACATCCCTGAAGGATGTAATGCTCTTCATATATCTAGTGTCCTAGCCAAATCTCCTGTGGCTGGCAAGATGGCTCAGAGGTTAACAGTGTATGCTGCTATTGCAGTGGACCCAAGTTTAGTTCCCAGCATGTGGATCAAGTGACTAACAAACAACTGCCTAGAACTACAACTCCCAGGGATCTGACAACCTCTAGTCTATGCAGCACCTGCACATCTTTTCACAAACTCCCCTCCCCATGCACACAGAGATACACACACATACACATAATTAAAAATAAAATAATTCCTCACCTAAGGTTGGGGCCTCCTGCCCATTTCCCCAGTTCTATGTTGGGTTTTTGTCTGATTGAGTTTGCATGAATCTTGTGCATGCTGTCACCATTACTGTAAGTTTATATGAGCAAGTTCCCAGAAACCTGAAAAACTCTGTTTTGTTATGGTCTTCCACCATCCCTGGCTCTTACAATCTTTCTGCCCCCTCTTCCACAATGGTCTCTAAGCTCAGGTTTTCTTTAAGGGAGTGATGCTAGATAGGCTTCTGAGGTTCCAGAGGATGAACTCACATCAAGGGACACCTGGGGGCACAAACTTGACTTGATAGGCCTTAACATATATGGCAGAATGCATGAAATCCAGTGGAGGAGCTCTGGGGAGTGCAGATAGGGGAAGGGGCTCTAAATATGATTAAGATACATTGTGTGAAGGACACAAAATTTCAATAAAAATATATATTGAAAAAATAAAAATGGGAAACCTGACTCTATGTCAAAATGTCAGAGAAATTCCAATGAAATAGTAGTCTATAAAATCTTCTAAGTGTTGGTAGTGGAAAAGAAAACAGAGGGCCGGAGCACTATCCTGTCATCTCAAAAAAGACTCTCGTTTGCCGCGCATTTGAATTACCCCTTCTTTATTGGCATGTGTGCTGCTGCCTGGTATTTGTCATTTACTCTCCTTCCCTTGATTAATGTGCTTGTGTGTCTCAGGGAGTCCCCTTCGTTTCTGCAGACTCCCTTTCACCAATGTAGAGCTTATCCATCCAGCTCCAGGTTTTGCTTGGTCTGATGAACTCTTGCATCTGAGGACCTCCCTTCACTGGTCTCAAGTTGGACCTAGCGTTTTTGAATTCTGAATCATCTTATCTCCTACTTTGTAACTTTCTGCTTTGCAAAAGTACATGCTCGTGTGTTTTGTTTTTCTCAAATGATATAAGAAAGGCTAAGTCTCTTGAATCTTTGCAAACATGGAAAATATCTATATTGTTTAGAATTTTGGCTGGAAGCTGAATCATCTATTCAAAGTCATGGTTCTGAGAGATACACAGTAAAGGTGGCTTGACAACTTTTAAATTTAGATGTGCCCAACCAAATGTACCAAGCACCTAGCAATGAGAGAGAAAATGAAAAGGAGTAAATGTGCTGAAAGTCTAAACATGATAACATGATATCAAACCAAGGCCAGAAACAAAACAAAGGCAGAATAGAAGTCAGGGCTGAGGGGACATAGCTCCCCAGCACACCCCAGCAGGCTCGCTGTCTATAATGAAACTGGGTGTTATCCTTCCCACCATGACAGCTGCAAGGAAAGCAAGCTCACTGTCTGCCTGCAACTACACTGTATAAAGGAGATCAAGAAACAGAGGCTTGCAAGCAGGATCTGAGCAAGCTACCCAACTCAAAGTCCAGCTGTTCATGACAGCAATCCATGCACTTCTGTGCTGCCTTCTCCTTTTCCCTACACTTTTCCAGCCCCACTTCTGCTCCAGAATTGCCTCCGGGGTTAACTACCAGAATGCTAGTCCATGTTTCATACTCTGGTTTGAAGAGAAACTCGGGCTTCTTGACATCAGACTGAGAAGCTTGATTTAAATGTAAATGCTACAGAGAACCAATGGTCTATTTTCAGCCGAGGAGCAACATGATTAGATTTGCAATTGTTTGAGCCCAGAGCAAGACTGGAGGTTGGATAGGGAAATAGGACAGCCTGTTTCTACTTACTGCAAGACAGACGGACAGCCACTAATCAAACCCAGGAGGTAGATTAGTTTTTTAATGAGAAAAATGACAATAATGACTCCAAAAATTGACTAACCAGATGGCGCTTTTTGATTGCATTTTAGGAAAAGTGCTAGAACTAGCTCTGACTCCAGGATAAATTATTCAGTATGCTGTTGGTGGTTTTATTTTTTTGGTCAGGGAAGAGGAGGAGGGGACACTGTTCACTTTTGCCTCCTTTGACACTCTACTCAGAAATGCTTAGAAGTTTAATAGTAGTCCACAGTTTACATAGCATTAGGCAGCTAGCTAGATACTAAAACGCTTGAAGGATGCTCAGACTGAACTCCTCTCCCCTAATCAACAGCCTTCAAATCCAAGGACTGGAACTGTGGGGTTCTAATTACTGATCAGAGGAATGGGACCTGAGTCCTGTCTCCAGCCCAGGAAGACGTTGTTACATATTGAACTATCAAAGTCACTAATTGATAGTCATCTAAACCTGGTTCCAGGATCCCAAAACCTTCTAAGATTACTGAAGAGTAGGAGGTTTTCTGATACAAAACAATCATATGCCATTGCTTCCCACCTACAATAGGTCTGTAAATCACTTGGACAGTGAAAGATCCCTCAGGAAAGCTGAGTTTCAGTCTCCATAACCATTGCCCACTCTCACCTTAGACAGTGTTCTCTGAGAGAACCCTTCACCATGGTCCACTCTTGTCCCTTAGGATGCCCACTTACCTCTGTAGTAAACCCCACCTATCTGCTGCTCTACACTCTTGTGTCTCTTCTCAATTCTTTCAAGAGAGGTCATGAGGACTGGGGAACCAAGTACAGAAGAGAAAGAGATCCTGGTAGCAGCAGTAAATTGCTTCCAGGGGACAAATTCTCTACTTGTAGCATTTGCTGATTTCTGTGGCATGAAACTGCTGCATTGTCAGCTGCCACTCCCAAGACACTAACTAACAACTGACATCTACGTTTTGGAATTGTTCTACAATCCTTTTCCCCAGTATATACCAGTACCATGACTCACAGGAAAGGCCCCAGCTCCTCACAACTCCTGGAGATTAATTCTTCCCCTATTTTTTTTAAATGAAAATGTACCTGCCTCTCTCTGCTTCTCAATACAGCATGTCAATTAGAGATACAAGTATCATGAATTTTAATCCCTTCTCTACTCAGTAGCACTCCTTTCCAGATAATAGAATTTATATTGGCAGTATGCAATGGATGCTAATCTCTGTTCCCCTTTCTTCCCATCACAAAGCTGTTATACCGCCCCAAGCTGCTGTCAGCTGCCCCTTCCTCTAGACAAAGAAGTACTCTCTCAGATGGTCGGGAGCCATTGGAATTAGAAGGCAAAGGCCTTCTTGTACCTCAGTTTGGAGCTGTCAAAAAAAGCCCGTCTTTTTTGTGTTCTACACTATCACTGGAGAGATGGTTACTAGGAAGTTGGAATGAAAAGGGAAAGCTAATAACAATGCACAGAACTCACACTGGCCCTTTAGCAGAAATAATATTGTTGTAAAAGAGCCTTATGTGCTGGAAATACTAAGTATCTGAATGACTTGCTAGATAAGACTTGATTAAATAAAAACATGTTCCAGAGCCTGTGATAAGTCCCACAAAGAGCCAAGAACTTGTAACTCCTACTAAAATATTTAGGAGTCAGGTAGCAATGGTATATAATGGAGGCAATCCTCAAAAGGAAAGGACAAGATACCATATTTTGCACTTTATACTTCTAAGAAAGAAACACAGTGCTTCGTGGACTACTTTGGGATTCAGAATGCATCTCTCCAGTGAAAGTGTAGAATACAAAAAAAAGAAGGGCTTTTTTGACAGCTCCAAATAGAGGTACAAGAAGACCTAAAGTTCAGTTCACACAGCCCAGCAGATCCCATAATGTTAGAGTTATCTGTGGGAGAGGTTAGTATAGTAAGATATTAGTCAGTCTCAATAAGAAGGTCACAATAGCAACCCTAGAACTCTGGATCAAAAACGGGTCATAAGCAGCAGAATACTCTATAACACTTTTAAAGCAACTTCTGGTTTGACCTAGGAGTTTGTAAAACTCAGGACCTACCCTATCAAGAATTCCCCATCAATATCCTTAATATGTACACAGTCACATTTAAAGTCACAAATTCAGGAAGGCATAGTAGCAATTCATCACAAATGAAAGGGGTTCATCTATGACCAGCTCAAGGAGAGTCAAATGATTCCAAATAGATAAGCAGGAAAGGATACTGCCCTGCTATGTACCACACCATGCAGTCCTGCCACCAGAGTGCTTTAGAGTAACACCATGAAGGTGTAACAAGTTGCTGCATCTGCTTGAAGAAGATGCCTGGAAGAAAGCAACATCATCTTTTGGTATGACACTCAAACCCAATCAGCAACTATCACAGTTCTATTGCCAATAACTGTAATAGAAAGCATGAGTCTAGTAACCCACAGGACGATATAGAAAGTCCCATTCTCTATCACGCCCAATCACTCACCTCAGAAATTCTGCTTTACAGAACTGCAATATAAGCAGGTTTAAGTCCTTGATCCAAGAAGGGAACTCATTCCAAGTAACATGCTAAGAGCTCCACTGAACTTAACTCTACAGTTGACTCTAATCACCCTGGGCTCATCATGAATCATATATAGCTGGTAGAAAAGGGACTTGCCGTCCTAGCAAAGGCGATTGACCCTGACTGTCACAAAGATATAGAAATATTACTCCACATAAGGGGCAGGGAGAAATGTATTTGTCTCTCAGAAACCTTTCTTGGAATTCAGAGGGAATGAAATAATAATTGACAAGTACAGCCACCATTACCTAATGAAGGCATGATGTTTACAGCTCAGAATCGGCAGGGCTGACAAGATGGGTCTCCCAACCATGTAAGCCACCAAGATAACAGAAGTGCTGGCTCAGAGGAGGAGGGTATAAAGTGACCAGTAAAAGGAATAAAAAAACACTGGTTGTCACTTCAAGACCAATAGCACCTTAGCGCTCTAGTTTATTCCACTAGCTGTGGCAAGGCTGTGCCTGAATGGAATGAACTTAGTGGGAGGAAGTAAATGAGTCAAGAGGTAGACTAAGGTGGTGCACTCAGTGCTGGCTGATCCACTCCTAAGTTACCCTGAACATTGTCTACTAAAGCTCACAGCCAGGTCCCAATGACAACTGACAGAGGCAGATGAGATAGAAGCCTGGGCCTCCAGGCACAACCAATTTTTTAATTTTTATTTTATAGATATCTATTTATAGATTTGGGACAGGGTTTCCCTGTAGCCACAGCTGGCCTAGAATTCACTATGTAGACCAGCCTGGCCTCAATCTCACAGAGATCTACCTGCCTTTGTTTCCTGAATGCTGGAAGTAAAGGCATGTGCCACCATGCCCAACTTGAATGGAAATTTGTGTTCTACACATCAAGAGCGTCCAGATTTGTGCTGGTCCCTGGCCATGGTCACTACCTTGCTTCCTTTGCATTCTTTCTTTTTCAGAGTGTTCCCTTTTCACAAGAGGCCAGTCTCAGGACCTCCTTAGAAACTCAATTTAAGACAATCTAGAAATTCTTTGAAGTACAGAAATGGAGAAAACAACAGAAAAAAATTCAGGTAGAGATCAAAACGAAAGCCAGAATACAAGGGGCGAAATGTCTTTCATTTACTTGAAATTGTTTGGGCATGTTTTCAGTGAACATTATATAAATTAAGAAATTAAAATCCAAGTTAAGAGTTCGCTGTGAGGATTAAAGCAACAACATTGCAAAAGGGTACCTGGGATAATTTTTTCACATGCAAGCATTCAATAAAGGGTTTCTCTTATTACTAATATAGTATATGCTTTTAAGGAGTTCAAAAATAAAAATAAGCCTGTTTATGACCAACAGACTGAGGGAAACTAAGGTGGTTTTCTCAAAGGCTCTCCAAGAGTGAGTCTGCCCATTCTGCATGCAGAGGCTTCTATCATCACTCCCTGATGGGAATCAGTTCCAGCCCACTGCCTGCAGAGCCCCTGAGACAACTGGCTTCTGAGCAAGCAGGAAAGGAGGGCACTATGGGAAGGAATACAGTCCGTGTGTTTGTGTTTGATTACTGTAGAAAAACCACAGGAAGAAATAAAGCCCTGTGCACTCGTGTGGGAAAATCATTTCTGCTTTAGATGGCTCAAGCTAGGTAGAGTACAGCAGGAGCCTTTTTCTTTTCATTTATTTACTTTTGATGGTGGTAGAGATTGAAGGCAGAGCTTCATATACATTAGACAAATACTCTCCTACTGAGCTACACCCCTTAGCCCAAATGTGATTTTAAAAATCTATACAACATGGTGAATAATATGGATATAGATAACAAGAGATTAAATAAATGACTAATATGCTAACATTTTACAGTTGTTAATAAAAACTGTTTGCCAGTCTTATTGTCCTTTTGCAGTCATAGTATTAGAAGAACTAAAATTGTCAGTTAAAAAGCTCTGGGCCTGAGGAAATGTAGATATGAAATAAATATTAAAAGTAATGAATATTGAAAATGTATTTTTACAAAATTTTAAAAAATTTAAGAAAACAAGGGCAGGGATATGTATGTATAAATGCAGATAGATAGATGATAAATAGATGATAGATAGATGATAGATAGATAGATAGATAGATTTAGTGTCCCCAAATGTCCTTCAGTGATAGATAGATGATAGATAGGTAGATAGATAATAGATAGATACATAGATAGATGATAGATAGGTAGATAGATAGATAGATAGATAATAGATAGATGATAGATGAGGTAGATGATAGAGAGATAGATAGATAGATAGATAGATAGATAGCTGATAGATAGATAGATAGATAGCTGATAGATAGATAGATAGATAGCTGATAGATAGATAGATAGATAGCTGATAGATAGATAGATAGATAGCTGATAGATAGATAGATAGATAGCTGATAGATAGATAGATAGATAGCTGATAGATAGATAGATAGATAGCTGATAGATAGATAGATAGATAGCTGATAGATAGATAGATAGATAGCTGATAGATAGATAGATAGATAGCTGATAGATAGATAGATAGATAGCTGATAGATAGATAGATAGATAGCTGATAGATAGATAGATAGATAGCTGATAGATAGATAGATAGATAGCTGATAGATAGATAGATAGATAGCTGATAGATAGATAGATAGATAGCTGATAGATAGATAGATAGATAGCTGATAGATAGATAGATAGATAGCTGATAGATAGATAGATAGATAGCTGATAGATAGATAGATAGATAGATGATAGATAGAGATACAAGTTGTAAAATGAAATCACTATGAGAGCATTTTTGTAATTCTGGTGGTATCATCTAATATAACATAAACAACACAAAATAAAAACCAAGTTATGTTGAAGTTCTTGGGCAATGGTGCGGCAGGTGCTGGCCTTATTTACACAACAGCAATTTGCAAGCCTGTGCTTCCATGTTACCATCTACCATTCTGACAGACAGTGCCAGGCTCATGCCAAGCTGCTTTCTACAGCAAGAAACATCCATATGAAGGGTTAAGGGTATAAACTTTAGAGAATGCACCTGAGAGATTTCTGGAAGTTTCTTTTCCTTCCTGATAAAACACTCACACCTGTAAGGAGTATTCTCTTTCACCACCTCTTCCCATATCCAATCATTTCTGGGCTTTAGAACCTCTGAAGAGAACCTCACAAACAAGGTAAGGACCATGGAGTACAAACCTCAGGAAAGGTCTGGGTCCTTTGTCACATTGCTAACCCACTAAACAGCCTCAGCAACTGCTACTGCTGAACTTCTCATGTAGGGTAATGAATGTCTGGACATTGTAAACCCTGTCCAGTAGTGCTATCTGTGGCTTATAGTAGAACACATTCTCTAGAAACAAAATAATCCCCAGGATGGTGTAAAAGGGCATGAGGAATCAATCCAGACTTTCACTACAGAAGAGGCTGAATCTGTCTCTTCTCAGAAGGTACAGGCTCAACTTTTGGGGTGACAGGTGTGAGGAAAGAAAACTCAGACACAAGGCATGTGGGTGACTGGTTGCATTGGCAAACACTTAGCCAGGTAAACAGGGGACAAGAAACCAGGCCATTCGAAACAAAAGTTTCCAACAAAGGACAGAGCCAAGGCAGGATGTCAGACAGAGGAACTGGCCTCCGGAAACTAGTTCTTGTGGTAGGAGCTGAGCCAAGTTTAGAGGCAGCAGTTAAGATCCCCCAAAAGGAAGTGAGTTCTGGCAAGAAACTTTCCAGTGACATGCTGCCTCTCAGGAGTGGCCCAGGTCTTCCCAAACAGCCTTTGATTTAAAAGATGCTGTCTGAGAGAAACAAGGTCTTACTAAGATTTACACCATTGGGTCAGATGTCCCACCACTGACCCTAAACAGACTCCTGATATTTCTCATAAAAAATAAACCAAGATTCTCTCAGGACAGAAAGTGCTATCTTCATCTTTGTACCTCATTGCCTAGCAGAGTGCTTAGTAGAACTTCATTCATAATTTTGGGGGGAGACATTATAAAAATAATAATAATATCTACTGAGGACTTATAATATGCCAGGCTTTGAGAAAAATGCTTAATTTAAAATATCATATTCATTTCATAGGAAATAGTCACTATCATTAGCGACACCACTTTATCAAAGAACCTGGGGTTGTGTAACTCCACAATATAAAACCAGGAAATGCAGACTTCATTTAAAACCATACCACCAAGACCTCCAAAGAACAATGCTGTTATTACTAAGGGAGAGAAGTGAGCACCTTAATTAGTTAAGATGCTACTACAGTGTAATCACATTTTTCTCACACAATGAATGGAGAAACTTTGGTTCCTAAAGCCTTGAGTATTCTCTTGCTTCTGAGAATAACAGGTAGAGCTGTGTTTTAAAGTCTGCACAGGAAGTCGGTGAAACTGGGTGTCCTAAGAGTTGAAAGAAGTCAAAATTGAGCAAAAGATGGTGGAAGGGCAGCACCAGAGCCACATCACAGGATGAAGGAGAGTGATGGAGACAGATGCACCAGGACCCATAGGCCAGGACCATCTGGCAGGTTTCCCGGCACCTTGTAGATGTGCATATCATGTTATTAGTGAGTGGGGAAAAGAACCTGAATGGCCATTAGCAGAACTTCTAACCTCTCTAATAAATAGAAACTAAGAAATGCTTTTAATCTCATACAGAAGAAGTGAGGTCAAATAATGTTCCCTGAAGTGGTTGGTGGTGCATCACATTGTGCTTCCAACAGTTGGAAGAAAGGAAGTAGAGAGAGAAGGACTCATTTGGGCAACGCTGTCAGTCACCTGATCTATCACAGTCTCTGGGTCCATTTCAATTCCCCTAAGCTTACAACATCAAGTTAATTCTTTGGGTATTGTTTCATCTCCAGAAGTCCTTTATATGATACAAAAATGCTTCTTTTGAAAATCACTTTAACTCAGTAATTGAGGCAGAGACATTTAAATAAGTAGAAACTTAGAAAAATAAAGAAAGGGATAGTTGGATAAATGACAGATGATCTAAATATATATAGATGTAGCTATAGATGTGGGTATGGATATAGATTCCACAATTATAGGAAGAGTCATGAAAGTTGGGGTTAATTAAGACAATCTATAAAACGGCGCCATCAATTTCCATTTTTTAATTTTGATTGTAATTAGCAAGAGATGTGGAATCTCCTATAAAGAAATGTTTATATGAGGTAACCTCATTATACATATAGAATGGGTCTTTTAATGTACAATATGCACAACTGAGTTGGTAAGCATCCATAGTGGTGAACCTTTAGCCTGTAGGCTTCCACTGCATCTTTTGGGTTACAGAGGAAGCTACCTGAGTTCTATATCTCCACCACCAATGCTGGAATTGGATGTTGACTCAGTTGACGCAACAGTTTTCTTGTCATGAAAACAAGCTATGAGTTACTTGGAGACAATTTTTCTACAGTTCAAACTATAGAAATTAGTATCATCTTACTCCATATTATTTAACTATAACAAACTACCTAAGACTGAGTAATTCGTAATGAAAGGAAATTTGTTTTGGCTTAGGGTCTGGAGCCTAGGAAATCCAAGATTGGAAAATTGGACCTGATGAGAGATTTGTGCTACTTCATAATACGGCAGAAGGTGGAAGGAGAGAGGATATGTGAGGATCAAACTTCTGTGACAGCTAACTATGACTGTGAAAAGGGGGCATTCATAAGGGTTCCACCCCCATCACCAAATCAGCTCCCGCCAGTGTCTGGCCTCTCACCCTGCCACATTGAAGAATTAATGTTCCAACACATGAAGATTTTAGGTAACATGCTGATACATGTACTTCTACAACACAAAAATCCATATCTTCCAGTCCCATAAATTCAGTCTTAATTCATTCCAGTGTCAATTCAAAAGTCTAAAGTTTCATCTGAGCCAAGAGGAAAATGCCTTCCAATTGCAAACATACAAAATCCAAACAAGTCATCTACTTCCAAAGTGGGTGATAGGAAAGCTGAAAGAGAGAAAAAAGAGGGAGGAGGAAGAGGAGGAGGAGAGGAGGAGCAGGAAGAGGAGGAGGAGGAGGAGGAGGAGGAGGAGGAGGAAAGGAGGAGGAAAGGAGGAGAGAAAGAGGACAATGAGAACCAGGATGAGAAGGACAAAGAGGAGGAGAGGAGGACAAGGAGGAGAAAAAGAAAAGAAAAGAAAACAAGAACAAGAAGAAACAAACCCAGGTAAGTTCAAAACTTACTGGTTTTAAGATATTGGTTTTAGTGCTGGAAGAAAATTACTCTTTTGTTCCATATTATACTTCCAATGCACACTGGGACATCCTTGCTCCTATGACTCTACTGAGTCAGTCTGTAATTCATGTCTCTTGGATTAGAGCTTCACTTGTATTAAAGCTTGCAACTTTCCCAAGTGGGCCCTGAACACAACTGGAGGGTCTACAGTTTGGGGTTCATGTGGACACGGCTCTATTTTCATGGTTTCAGTAGATATTGCCTGTGTAGGGATTCTCTGTGATGGCCCTGCCTCCATGGAAGAACACTGGGTTGCTTGAACTATGGTGGGGGCTGAGGAGTGCGGTACCAGATTGTAGGGAGTGAAGTCTGGAGGTGACCTGGACAGCGAGCCTTAAAAGGGTCCTGTGAAATCACTCTGCCCTCCAGAAGCACTGGGGAGGTGCTGGAAAGAACAGCCTGTAAGGTCTCTGAATCTCCATTTCCCCATTGTCATTATTAGCACCGACCTCTGTTCATGCTAATGTCCTCAGTAGCTTACTCCTTTAGGTAATACCCTTGTTTTGGTTTCCTGAACATTGTTTTTCATTCTTTATGTGGACGGGCTGTCAGTTTTCCAAATTTTTACTTTCTGACTCCCTTTAAATCATAAATTATGCTTTGAAATAACTCCTTCACTCCCTTAGCTTTCTATACTCTGTAGAAGGTGCTAAACCACACAGCTCTTTGAAGGTTTTAGCACTTAGAAGTATTTCTTCTGGCAGATGCCCTAGCTCATCACTCAGTTCCATTTGTCATAAAGCCCTCAGGAATGTACACATACACAGCTCAGTAAATTCCTCGGCACAAGCACAAGGATGGCCTTTATCCTACTTGTCAAAAGAATGGTTCTAATTTCTGTCTGAGATCTCATCAGAATGGCCTTAACTGCCCTCGCTTCCACCAATGTTCTGATCATGACTATCTAAGTAATTTCTAACAAGCCCCTGACTTCCCAAATACTTTTTTATTCTTCCACAAATTCAACAGAATTTCCCTTAAAGCTCTGAATATGTAATCCTAGGCTTTCCAACACCCATTTCAACCGAGTCTGGCCTATACCTCTTACTTGGTTCTAAAGTTATTTTCACATTTTCAGGTGTTTGTATAAAAACAGCTGACTTTCTCAAGACCAATTTTTGCTCCTAATCCACTATATGATGCTATAACAAACTATTGAGACTGAGTAATTTATGAAAGAAAGAAGTCTATTTAGGCTTATGTTTCTGGGAAGTTCAAGATTAGGTATCCACATCTACTGAGGCCTCATAATGCTTCATAACTTGGTGGAAGTTGGAAGGAGAGACTGTTGCATCATTTGTCCCTCACATCTTTCAGTGTTTTTCTCTTATTTCCCTAAAACCATTAATTTAATTTTATTGATTTCTAATAGTTATTTTAAAACATTTGTTTCTTCATCACAAATGTTTAGTTAACTTTAAATTCATTTCTTTATCTTCTCCAGGTAGTTGTTCCATACTGATAATTTTCCATGATCAAAATTATCAGTACAAAGCAGCATATATATGAAACATAATAAATACAGAAAGAAAACTAATAATAACGTGGAATTAAAAAAAATAGATGATTTTGGAGCTGGAGAGTGGTTAAGAGCACTGACTGCTCTTGCAGAGGACCTGGGTTCCATTCCCGGCATGCACATGGTGGCTAACAACCATCTGTATCTCCAGTTCCAGGGGATCCGATGCCCTCTTCTGACCTCTATGGGGATTGCATGACATAGATGCACTTATACACATGCAGGCAAAACATTCATACACATAAAATAAAAATAGTAAATAAAATATTAAAAAATTTAAAAATATGTAAAAATAGATGGTTTTTGTTACTAAAATGTCTAAGTCAAAATTCTTGTCACCAAGAAAAGATATATGAATCAGCCACAAGCCAACATCACGGCAGTATGGGGTTGCTACCAAAAACATTCATCTTAAACTACGTTGATATAGATGACTATACACTATCCCAATATGATCAGTTCTACTAGAGTTAATCTTTGTAGGATAATAAGATTTATGACCTTTTTCTATCAAATTCTTTGATCTGAGAAATCCCCACTAAAGGCTAGATATGACCTTGACATTGCAGAATCGGCATATGCTGAATGGTTAGACAATAATCGTTTAGAGAATAAGGACCCAACTGTTGAAGTCAAGCATGCAGACAGTTATGTAACTTACCATCTGTAAAACTCAGAGCAAAGAACTCAGTACCTAGGTGCTTGTACACCAATATTCCTCTGCTGTTGGCAAACTACCAAAACAGTAAAATAAAATATTATTTTATATTATTTATCGCTTACTCATAAGTCTGAAGACTGGGAGTCAGGTTGACCAAGGCTGGGCTCTACAGAGTTGGATTAAACTACCAATTTGATCCAGGTCATTGCATCTCTTACGCTTTTGGGACCAGTGAGCTTTCCAAACATGTCCTTCTCATGATAACAGAAGGAGTATGAGAAAGACAAGTGCAATCATGCATGTTCACTCCACACCTCTGTTTGTATCATATCTGTTACTCTCTTATCAACAAAAGGAGAACATGCAGCTAAAACTTGTATCAAAGGCTTGAAATTACATTCTGCCCTCAAGTGATCATGACAAATGTGTGGCAATGTACAATACCACTACAAATAAATGGGATAATATGGGGCTGGAGAGATGGATCAGTGGTAAAGAGTGCTTATTGCTCTTACGGAGGACCCAGGGTCAGTTCTCAGCACCCACACAGCAGTTCACAACCTTCTATAATTCCAGGGGATCTGACACCCTCTTCTAGCCTTTGTGGTTACTGCATGTACATGGTGCACAGGCATACATTATGCAAGCAAACATTAATACACACATAATAAAAATAAGTAAATCTTGAAAAGATAGAAACAGAATAATATGGAGATAATAATTTAATCTACTACACAGCCATAATATCCTCTGGCCAAAATTATTTTAATACCAGGAATAGTAGGCAGGATAGTGACAAAATTCTATATCTTAACCTTCACAGCCTGTAAATATGTTCTTTTACATGGAAAAAAGAATTTTGTAGATATTAAAGATGCTGACAGGTCAGTGTATTCTGATTCCTGTGACAAACTGCCAGAGAAATGCAACTTAAAAGAGAAGAGGTTTGTTTTGGCTCACTGTTTCAGAGGGTTCAGTGACTACTTTTCTTCATTTATTCTGAATTCCTGTTGAGGTGTAACATCATAGAGGGAGTATGTAGCACAGCAAATGGCTTACCTCATCGTGGGAGAATGGCAGAAATAAAGAGCAGAATGGGCAGGGGATAGAATATGTACTTCAAAGTCGTGCCCCCATTGGCCTGCTTCCTCCAACCAGACTCCAGCTTCCCAGCAGCATCACCCCCCAGTGACCAAGTTTTCAACACATGAGCTTTTGGGAAACATTCTAGATCCAAACTGAAGCATTTTTCTCATACTTCCTAAAGGTTCATGCTCATCTCACAATGCAAAAATGCATTTAGTCTATCTCCAAGCGCCCCCATAGTCTTCACAGTTCCAGCTCTGCTCAAAAGCTCAAGTCCCCAAATCTCTAATACTCAAGCTAAACTCTTACCTCCTGTGAAAATTAAGAAAAGAAAAACAAGTTGGGTGTATAGAATACATGCATATAGTCTCAACACTTGAGAGGCTGAGCCAGGAGGATTTGTTGAGTTCATGGTCAGCTTAGGCTTCATAAATCCAAAGCCAGAATCTATATATCAAGACCCTGTCTCAAAAAGAATAAGAGAAAACAGGGTATATCCTTCTAACATATAATAGCGCAGTTTAGACATTCCCATTTCTAAAGGGAAGAGTTAGAGTGTAGACAGGATGAGACAACAATGAAGCTAAAGTCCATAAGGGCAACCAGTGAATCCTGAAATTCTGTGCCATCATCTAGAACACATGATAGTGTCATGTGAGCTCCAAAGGATTTAGGCACTTCAGTCCCTATGGATTTTCTGACTATAGCTTACAAGGTCAGTGTCATAGACCGACTGTTAATTGCTTCCATCCTTCTGTGGCAGATGTTCTACATACTGGCATCTCTAGCTTTCTAACATTTCCAGTGGTGCCTTATCTTCACTCTCACAGATTCATGTATCATCTTTTCAGCAACAACCTTTAAGGATTATGATGTTACCCCAAGCTGCTTAACCTCCTAGGCCTTCCTTTGAAATATGATGAGCAGTATCTTTGAACCTCAAGTTCTTGCATTCTGTATATGATGATGCTAAGTTGTACTACCAATTTGATCAGTGAGTGGCCCGCTTGGATTATGGCTGCAGTGTCTGAGCAGTGAAGCATCATAAACTAAGTCCTTAAAAACAATTTTCTAGTTTGCCCTTTGCAAGCAGGGCATCCTGCAAGTATCAGCTCAAAGCAAAGCCTTCAAGTAGCATCTCAAGGACAAGCTTTCAGGTGGGTCTGTGCTTTGATACCCTTGAGCCTACAATATGATAGGTAAGGGTCTGGTCAATTATGGAGATGCATAGGATATTTCTTATTGTCCCCAAACAAAGTATTTGACTTATTTCCAATCTCTTCAGCTACCACATTTTCCTTGGCCCCATCTTTATATGTTTCTTTCTGACCAAACTGCAAGTTTTTCAAATCTTTCCACTCTGCATTTTCATCCTCATTCTCATTATAAATAAAGCTAAAAGCAGCCAACAATAGTAATGCCATCACCTGAATGGCTTGACAGTTCTCCAACAGATTAAGTAGTGCATTACCTTTAAACATAGCTGCTTCCAAGGTCCCTGGGCCTGGCCTAAATTTATATAATTTTTTTTACCAGAACATAGCATCAACAGAGTCTCTGCTGTCATCTGAAGCCTCATGAGCACATTCTTTACTGTCTGCATTTCTATCATCATTTGGTCTTCTGAGCTCACCAGAATCTTCCATTAAGCTTCACTCTCACCATTTTAGGGCTTCTCCAGTCCACATCTTCAAACCTTTCTAAGCTCCTCATGAAAAGCAATTCCAAAGCTTGTGAATCATATATCATTGAGTATAATCACAACAGTATTAATCCACTAGTTTTTCTGTGTTAATAACCTTCCTGATACTATGGGGGAAAAGTGACTGAGAGAGACAATTTTAGAAAAGAAAGCATTTTCTGTTCATGATTTTAGAGGTACCAGCTCATGATAGTCACCTGGCACTACAGGGAGACTGTAATAGAGTAAAGCATTTCCCCTCATCATGAGCAGAAAACAGAAGAAGAGCATATGGAAGAAACAATCAACAAAATGAACCTTTCAAAGTCATTCCCCAGTGACTTATTTCCTCCAATGGAACCTACTTTCTACGTCTATACCACCTTCCATCTGCACCACCAGCTAGGGACTAAGTCTGCATCATATTAATTTAGGGATGTTGTTCAGGTCCAAACAATAGCTGAAGGTTATTTTGGATTATTTGGGTGAGACTAGTACAATCACAAAGGTCTATATAAGATAAAGGAGTCTCAGTAAAAAAAATAATGATGGAAGCAGTGATATGAGTGACACAGGGCTAAGAGCAGTGGAATGTGGATAACCTCTACAAACTGGAAAATCCAAGGAAACATACTCTAGGCCTTCAGAAGAAATGCTATGCCAAAATCTTTATTCAGTCATTTAACACTTACAGTTTCTGGCCTCCGTAACTATAAAGTAATAAATTGCTATTGTTTTAAACCACTAAGTTAATGGTAATTTGTTTCAGCAGCAATAGGAAACCAATATATTAGGGTGACTAGTAATCATTATTCACCACTTCTTCAAAAACAGATACTACAGGCTTTAATTTTCATACAACCAACATAATTGACCTAAATTCCAGATATACTGTTCTCTCTCTGGGGGAAAGTCATGAGTCTTGGATCACTGAGAACAGTTTGGAAAAAGTTGAGTAAAATCTTTGGACATGGGAGATAGAGACGTCTGCTAGATGCGGCACAACTGCTGTGCTGAAAGTTTTCAAAGGAAGTTAGTCCTTAGATGGCCATGAGGGCATATAAACCTGGACCCATGCTACTGGTAATATGCAGATAAGAACAGCTGCTTTGTGGCATGGCCTGGTACTAGGATTCTCCATGCTAATCTGCCTTCAATCCATGAAGCCCTTCTACTCGGTCTCAGACCCATCAACTTCCCCTCAGGTCCCAGGCCCCTTAGCTCTTCTCACCTTGCTAGCTCATGTGATCCTTATTCGGTCTCCACCAGTTTTGTGCTTGGACTCTCTCCCTGCTCTCTCCACTGACCTGTGTTAGCATAACTGTCTTTTCTCTTTTAACAAAAACTGTTTCTGGAAAATTGGCACACTACCTTTCACTATTCTGTCTTTCTGTGGACTAGCCAAGCTTTTAGAGGCTTTTCACATACAAAAATTACATGTCATTAGTCTCATAAGAGAGTAGGGAAAGTACATTAACGTAACTTTTTCACAGCTTCAATTTGTTTCTTAAACATCAATAAGATAATAAAAACTACTGTTATATATTAAATCTGTGGGAGAGTTATAAGAAAAATATAAATCTATTTCCCTTCTGAAGAAATGTTTTAAAGCATAATTTCTCAGCAGTTAGGTGAAATACCGATTTATTGGAAAAATAAACTTGAGGAAAGAGGCTTCAAATCTTGAGTATATTTGTGCACATAAATAAAATTCTCTTAACTAAAATTTGCTGCATGATATTTTATTTAGTCCATAATTTTGTAGCTCTCTTCTAGGAAAGAATGACTGGGGCATTAATGTATTTATTTAAGAGTGTAATTTTGTATACTAGTAAATATTTATATTATTTTAATGTAAAATTTGAAATATTGAGCTTCATGAACTGTATCATAAACTCTGCCAACATGAGCAAGCCACCAAAGTTAGTCTTCTTCTGCTGTGACAATGCTTTCTTAAAGTCTGGAATCATATGTCCAGTTTTCAAGATCACTGATTCTTCCTTCGGCTTTATCGAGTCTTCTGTTGAAGCCTGTAGTTGAATTCGCCAGTTCATTTATTGTATTCTTTAATTCTAGGATTTTTATTTTGAAATGACTAACTTTTATTTCTCTGTCAAACATCTCATGTTGTCCATGAATTATTTCCCAAATTTCGCTTAGTTTTCTGTCTGTGTTTTCTTGTAATTCTCTGAACTTCTTTAAGAGAATGATTCTGAATTCTTTGTCAGTCATTTCATAGATCGCCTCTTCTTCTTGGTTCATTGCTGGGGCTTTCTTCGTTTCTTTTGGTGGCAGTCTCTTCGAACACTTGCTGGTGCTCTTTGGTGCTGCTAGGCCTTTACTGTATAGTCTAGCCTGAGATTCTGGGTGGGCTGGCTGGTTGCAACCCAGACATTTGAAATTATCCAATCAGAGGAGGGAAAGAAAAAAGAATGAAAAGGAATGAGGAAAGCTAATGGGATTTAAAGAGCAAACGTACAAATTGTTAGCACTCAAGAGAGGAGAGAAAGAAGAGGATTAGAAGCCTTACTCAAAGTAACATCATAAAACTTTCCAAACATGGAGGAAAATATAAACGTCAAGGTACAAAAAAGCCAAAGGATATCAATCACATATAATCAAAATAATACTATCAGAAGCCTTATTACGGTCAAACTGTCAAAGATCAAAGCTCAAAAGAAGATCCTGAAAGCAAAAAAAGGAAACCAATTACATCAAAGAAGGTTCCAATATGTCTAGGGGCAAACTTCTAGCAGAGAGACATTACAGGCTCAGAAGCAAGGAGATTACAGGAACTGAATCAGTGATGGAACCCTGCGAACCAAGAACCTTACTTGTGTAGCAGTTTCCTCTGAGCTGAAACCTTCATTCTCAGGGGGAAATTCCTTAAGATGCAGGATGTTCTAATGGGAGGTGAAATATTCCATCCTGTAGGGAAACTTGTTAAACCAAGGCATTAAATGCCTCATGAGGTTCTGAAAGTCCCTGAAACTGCCCAAAGACACAAGGACCCTCCCTCCCGAAGAGTATAAAAACAGAAGGAGTGCTAAGAAACACTTGGACAAGTTGGGCTGTCTAGAAGAGGCTCAGATCAGCCAACTGCCTAGAAAAGACAGAGCTCAGCTGAGCACCCTGAAGAGACATTCTCCACCCTGTTCAGCTGCCTGCAAGTTGTGCAATACACTCCTGGTTTCCTGCTTTTGTGACCTATCACCCATGGTGGATGGGATTTTGGTGATACAGCTGTTTTTGAGTCATTTCTGCTCCTGTAAGCAACCCCTCACCCATACATCTGCAAATAACACCAATAAAACTCATTGGTTCACCTAGTTGGAATTGAGAATATACCTACTTTATTCTGTCATTGGTTCCCTATCTGAGGTTAGTGATCCTTTGTTCACATCTCCTCAAGAATAGTGTCACACAACTCAGAAGAGCGGTCATTCAGCTATAAAGGAGAAATGAAGACTTTCTCTGACTTGCATCAACTGAGAGAGCTCATGGCTGAGCTTGTTTTTTAGAAATGCTAACAGGAGTCCTTCTAATTAAGGGAAAGGATGCTGATGGGTACCATGAGAACATCAAAAAGTATGAAACTCCCTTTAAAAATAAGCATTTACTCAAACTTGAAATCCTCTAATCTGTAATGGTACCATGAAAATCATTTATAATTCTAATATGAAAGTCAAAAAAAATGATTAAAGATAATCCAGGGTTGGGAGACAGTAAAGTCCTCTCATGTAAGCATGAAAATTCAGTTCAATCCCCAGCATCCACATAAAAGCCAGGCACTGTGACTATGGCATCTATGCAAAATCCCAGCTCTAAGAAGGCAAAGACATGTGAATCTCTGGAGCTCACTGGCAAGCCAGCACAGTCAAATTAGTGAACCACAGGTCCCACTGAGAGACTCTGTCTCAAAATCAAGGTGGACAGCACCTGAGGACAACACCTGAGGTTGACTTCTGGCCTCCACATGCACACGGTACACCAGCACGCACACACGCACACACACAAGCACACACACACACACACACACACACACACACACAGACCAAAAAGAAAAGGACGATCAAAACTATAATGACTTGTTAAGGGAGTTACAATATGAAAATGTATAAATTATATACAACATCAAAATTTCAATGTGGCAGAAGCAGTAAAAATATAGAATATTTTTATGATCTGAGTTAAGTTTCTATCAGATCAAAATGCCTTAGTGTGACTATATGTTTTGTAAGTCCCATAGTAACCACCAAACAAAAATCTATGATCAATACCCTGAAAATGGGGAGGTAATAGATAAGAACATACTACTAGAGGAAAAAAATCATGTAACCACAAAGAAATACCATAATGAAACTATGAGCCAACTCAGAAATAGTGAACAAAATATCAGTGATTTGTCCTTATCTGCCAATAATTACTTTGAATATAAATGAGTTAAATTCTTAGTTAAGAGACATGGAGTGGCTGTATGAATTAAAAAGGAAAGATAAGACTGGGCCATTTGCTGTGTACATGAAACTTACTTTACCAGTAAAGGAATGCATAAACTGAAACTGAAAGGATGGAAAAACGTGTTCCATGTAAATGGAGGCCAACAGATAGCAGGCGTGTCTTAGGTCTATCAGATAAAATAGGCTTTACATCCCAAACTGTTAAAAGATACAATTAAGATAACTGCATAATAACATATAGACTGTGTTAGCAAGATGGTAGCAATTGTAATTATATGTGTACCTAAAATCTAAGCCCTGGTAAGCAAAGAGCAAATACTAATAAATAAGAAGGAAGTGTTAGGCCACCATACAATTGTAGTAAAGAACAACATTTCACCTTCAGCAATGGACTGAAAACCTAGACAAAAAAAACAAACAAAGAAAGAAAAATAGACTTCAACAATACTCTAGACCAAAAAGACTTTATGGACATCAAGAGAACATTTCATACAGCAGCTGTAGAACACACATCCTCAACAACAAGCACACAAAACATATCCTGGACAAAGAGTTATCTATACTGCTGTGTTTTAGCAGCACTACTCATGACAGCCAAAACTAATGGGATTAGCCTCAGTTTCCATTAGTGGATGAATAAACACACAAATATGTGGTATACAGTGGCAATAGAAAATTACTACACCATAAAAATGAAAACTTGTCATTTGCACCAACATGGATGAAACTGCAGAATGCCACATTAAGTAAAATTAAGTCAGACACACAGAGATAACTATTACATGATCTCACACACATGTGAAATATTTTAAAAATTGATTTTATAAAACAGAGAGAAGAACTGTGGTTACCAGAGTCTTAGGTGATTGACAAGTGCTGGGGAATGTGGAGATGTTGCCCAAAAGACACACAATTATATTTGGATAAGAGAAACATGTCTAAATGACCAGAGTAGACATATAAATAGAGACAGAAAGTAGATAAGTGATTTCTTAGTGCTGAGAGAGTTTGGGGAGTGGACAGGCAGAAGGAGGAGGGAGAAAGGAGGAATGACCATGAATGCTTACAGGTTTTCTTTCATGGATGATGAAAATATTCTTAATTGTAAATAACAGAGATGCATAAGTCTGTAAACTCACTAAAAGCATTTGTTGGGAGTGGGTGAATTACATCTCAATAAAAACATTTTTTATAAAAAAATAAGGTTTAGGGTCTGGAGAGATGGCCCAGCAGTTAAGAACACTAGTTGCTCTTGCAGAAGACCAGGGTTTGAATCCCAGCACCCACATGGCAGCTAACAACTGTCTGTAACTCCAGTCCCAGGAGATCCAACAGCCTCTTCTGACTTCCGCGGATATTGCATGCCACGGGTGCAACTACCTACATGCAGGCAATACACGCATACGCATAAGATAAAAATAATTTAAAAAATTTATAAAAAATAAGGTTTAGACAAATCAGATGTCAGTTCCCTAATTATGTGTTAACTGTGTGCTGCCTATAAGAATTTATTGGGTGGTTGCAATTCGTCATGCAGAATTTGTGGGTTTGATCGGCATATTGGTTTGAAAGTCAGAGTTCAGGTAGATTCATAAGATTAAATTAACATAATCAAAACCAAATTAAAAGATCATGATGATACAAGAGTCTGACAATGAGGGAAGAATAATCAGCATTCACTAAGCTATAGAAAGTTTCAACAAAATTAATAGAAATTGGATAATTCAGTGCTCATGATCAATCACTAGTTACTGAGTTCTGGAGGCTTGTAGGATTAAGATTAAAAGTCATTAATTATACAGATTCGCTGAAGTTCTTGGGACAAGAGATAGGGTTAAATTAGAAAAAAGAGTGGAAGAAAAGATCCAATAGAATGATAATATACTAATGAAAATGAAAAGGAGAAAATATAACATTCAGAAAACAAAGAATGAGCACCAGAGAATATTATCTCAGCAAAGAAACAGGTAAATTTTCTAGCGATGGGAAGTCAGGTTGATAGATACAAATTCCTTCAGAAACTCTTTTTTACGTCATTCACAACACACTGCTGACCATTCTAGGAGACTATGCCTGTTCCATGTAGGTATGCAATGAATGCCTTTACATTCCTGCTTGGAGGAATATGGTGAGTACCCACAAGAGAGAAGGAATAGAGCAGGCTATCAACACTCCAACATCAAACTCTAGTACTGTCTGATATGGAAAATCTCCAGAGCCAAAAGAGAGTTAAATTACTAGTAAGCAAACCACTTAATTCACTAAATTAAGGGCTATTTATCAAAAAGTAAGCATGCATGATGAGTTCTTAAAACTTATTATCAAAGGGGAAGTAACAATAATAATAATTTCCTGATTCACAAAATTTTGGTTACAACTGAGTAAAATTAAAATGTTAGTTGAGATTCTACTCAATGCCCAGTATTGTAACCAAGGTAGCAAAAGGTAATCACAGACTCTATGGTCTATCAGTCTATAATTTTTTAATTGTGCATAAATAACACATTAGAAGTACCAACTTGTTTTGAAGGTTTTTCTTTCCTTTTTTAAAATAATGGGTCAACTTATTTCCTAGTGCAGTTTTCTACATATTTTTGGAATTGTATCAAAAATTAGGCCTAGAGTTCTTGCTTAAGGCCTGATAGCTGAAAGGGAACATTTTCATTAAAGCATCCTTTTTTATAGAAAGTAATATGACTTTTTCTAGATAAATGACAGTTTATATCCTACAAGTTAATGTTGGTTATATGGAAAAAGTTTTCCAAAATAGCTAACTTATTAAAATCAATAATAACCTCTGAGTTTCTAGTGGGGAATAAATATGGCAATACATACAAGTAATGTGAATAGTCCTAGTGTTCAGAATTTGCTTACTCAGTGTTAAATATTGTTGCTGTTCTTTTAACACAGTGCTCCAGATGGACCATCAAGACCAAGGAGTCATCACAATTATAACCCTGTCCTCTCTGGAATGTTATTATATTACTAGACATGAATTCAGTGAACCAGAGGAGGATAAGAGCTACTTCCAGAAACTTCTCTGACAACTATCTTTCCTGAGCCTATGAAAATGCTGAGCACCAGTCTTGCTTGAGGTAAACCCTTGTACTCTTCATGACGACAAAAATCAAATAATGGAGAAACGGTGGCTTTGATGGTTTTTAAAATAGTCCTAAAACTGAAAAAAAAATGCTCTATTTCTGCAGACCATCTCTAGATGAAGATCAAATGTTAAACAAATGATAAAATTTATAAACTAACAACCAAATGTCAAATTTTAAAAGGCTAGATTGTATCATAACATGATACATTTAGTCCTTATAAATTGTGTAAGTAGTCACATCCATAATTATTACATTTCAAAAAGGCAAATTTGGGTATTTTTGCTTTGGCATTATACTTTTTATAGATAAAATTAAGTCTTTAGAGGCCAGACTTGGTGGCTTATGCCTTTAACCCCATCACTCAGGAGGCAAAGACAGGTGGATTTCTGTGAGACAGAAGGAAGCCTGGTTTATAGAGTGAGTGTTAGGCTAGCTGGGGCTACAGGGAGATTCTGTCTCAAAAAAAAATTAAATCTTAATAAGTTAAACTAGTTTTTTCTAGTTGCTTTAGTAGTATAATTTTTATTGAAATTTCACAAATTTCATACAATATATTGTGATTATCTTATACATTTAAAAGAGAAAAAGTCAGAATCCTTTGTTATTAGCTTTGCAGCAAACACTTGATCTATAACACTAATCAAAAATCATGCATTATAATGCTAATTTTAAGTAATATCATAAAGTAGGCATAACAATAATTTTTAAATTATCAAAGGAAACATAATAATGATGATTTCCTTGCTTAGCTTTTAAAATTTTAAGTACATTTAAGTAGAAAAATGCATGTAAAAGCTCTGTGAAAAATGCAAATTATTCTGCCAACACATTTTTGTCTTAAAAATGTTATAATGCTCTAGGTATAACCACATTAACTAGCGATATGCTTGTATATATATAAACAGAAGCTATGTATTTCATTTAAATTCTTAAAAAGGAGCCACCAAGAGTGCAGTGCTTGCTACAATTTTCTTCGTTTATCTTATTTTTCTCTAATTACTTTAAATTTGGACAAGAGGAAATTAAAATTATGGAAACTGCAACAGAATATTTCACTAGAACTTATTTACATAGTTTGAAGAGAAGATAAAGGAATGATAACTTTCTAAAATTTAGTCCCATAACAATAAATTAACAAAAGTAAACAACTTTAATTTTCTGCATTATGGATTCACACTAAGAGACTTTAGAACTATTCTGTAGCTAAGAGCAAGGAGTAGTTCAAATCCAGCCCTGTGAACTGGATCATACAAGTTATGTGTTACAGTACCTTTGTAGTTTGTTTTGCATGTGACGAAAGTGACAAATTTTTATTTATTTTTATTTTATGGGTATAAGTGTTATGCCTACAAGTATGGAAATGTACCCATGTTGTACAATGTCCATGGAGTTGCCAAAGATTGTTTAGTGGCTATGTGGATGCAAGACCAACCAGCACTCTTAACAGTTGAGCCATCTCACCAGCCCTGGATTTCCCCTTTACACAATAGCTGAATGATTTTCAAACTTTGATGTATTTAAAAATAACCCAAAAAGCTTCTAATCAAAGCATTTTCCAAAGGAGTTTGAAAGAGCTTCTAAGCAATGCATATTTCTAGACAACAACTAGATACTGGGCTTTCAGACTTCCAAATTAACTTCTCCTGAGCATTGTCTTCTTGTTATCAGTGGGAGGAGCAGAAAATTCAGCCTCCTATACCTAAAGACCCACAATCTAGGCAAGCTAGGGACCTTAAGTGATTCATGGGCTTGCCACTCTACAAAGCCCATTTGGCCACCAGGTGACTGGACTCTGTTTCCTGACGCTATGACCCATCACCTTGATAATATTGTGCATCCTCCAATATTCAGTCGTCTATGGTATAAATTTAAAAAATACAACATAACTTGGTTCAGATATCCAATTTCAACCAACTTTCTAAATAAATGCTACCAGGTAGTAAAAATATTTTGAAAGATCATTTAAATAACGAGCTCTATACAGCTGAAATCTTTGAAAAACAAGTAGTAATACTTTATGAAAGGACAGCAACGCTGAGGACATAACAGAGATAGAAGCAAGGTGGTTTCCGGGGATTTTAAATGGTCTTGTTTATCTAGGACTTCCCCTCAAGTTTCAAGTTGAGAGCACTAAGATTTTATAACCTAAAACAGGAAGAAAGGGCTGTTTCTTCAATCACAGTTCCTTGTTCAGCAAGATTGGCCATGCAATGAAACCTTAATCAGATAGCCAAGGCCCTGACTGCTTGCCTGAAATGAATTCTAAGTTATGGTTACATGCAGTCATGTTTGCTGCTTGCTCTGATATGAAGAATACAGGTCCAGGGAAAGTCACACCTGGTTGTGGATGTGGGCTTAACTGAACAATTAACTTCCAGTTCTAGCCTCTAGAGCTTCTCTGCTACTTCACTATGGGAAACCTGTGAAATCCTACACGCCTCGGTCATCCTAAAACAAGACATAGATAGGGTATCCTTGACATGTGCGTACTTTATCCAGTTCCAAGAAACCAAATCTGTTCTCTACGTAATGCTGCAGTCTTGTTTCACTTATTTCACAGAGCAACTGTTCTCACAGTGATTTGAATGAAGCCCCTTTGAAGAGTGCCACCAGAAGCCCAGTTCTAAGTGTCAAAGCACTTGGAGAGATCAGGAAACACTCATTTCATGATGATGGAGGGGTGGTAAAAATAAAGACAATGCTCAAAATTTGGGATTACCTGCAGTATGCTGCTTACTAAAATTAAGAAAATACTGACAAACTTTGCCAGATTTCCTTTACTGCTCACTTGTGGATTTATGGTACTATCAGAGTAAAGAGAATATTTTTTTCCTTGTAGGTTTTGAAGATTCAAGATATTTGTTTAAAAATTATGTTTTAATGAGATATAAATAAGTAAATTCAGATCAAAGTACTAAAACTAGTATAGCAGTTTTACAAACCTCCGAATCATAAAGCAATAAAAATAACAGCAAGCTGAGTTAACCAGGTGAAATGTGCACATCATAAAAATTAATTTTCAGGAAAACTTTGTTCTACACCTTTTCCAGAATGTTTATATTGGGTAAAATTCATTCCAATAGCTCAATAGTCACAACTCTAGAGACGCGTGAAGAATGCAAGAATGTTCCCTATCCAGTAAAACCTTGCCTCTGTTCTTAACTGTTCACTCTTAATTAAAACTAAACTTGTTTCTTTAAATTCTTGTGATTTGATCTTTTCAGATATTTTCTTTGAAGTGAAATATATCAGAATGGATTTTGGAGAAATACTTTCTTTCTACCACTCCGGCACCCTATAGAATATTGAAGCATTGAATAATTTGTTATGAAAGGTCATTTTACTTAAATATCAAGAACTATGCAAGGTAGAATTCCAATCAAATATTGGTTTGCTACTTTAATGACTGTCATTATAAATTCTATTCCTGAAATTAAAAAAAAATTTTTGGTCTTTTTGAGACAGGGTCTCCCTGTAGCCCCAGCTGTCCTGGAACTCACTGTGTAGACTAGGCTGGCCTTGAACTCATAGAGATCTGCCTGCCTCTGCCTCCCTATTGCTGGGAATAATTTTTTTTATAAAAAACATCCTGTCAGGGTGTCTGGATGATTTCAAATGCTTTCCTGAACAGTGAATCACCATCAAAGTCACCCAGGTCTAAATAACATGAACCTACGTTAGTGTGCAGGAGCCATCACATTTTAAGAGATGTTTACTGTAAAGTCTTGGTCTCAGCCTGTACTTTTATAGAAGAGCATTTTCAATTACTTCCCTACACTTATTAAGAAAAATTAATGGAGAAATGGATTTCAGAAAATAAACTCCAGCTTTCTTGAGGATGAGAGGATGTCCTCACAGTCTTTATAATTTTACCATTGATTCTGATTCCACTGAACACTAGCACTCGGCCTGTTCTATTTACATATCTATATAAATGATGAAGAATGCTGATTTAAGGATGATAGACCAGTAAGAAATTAACTTTTAAATTTTGCTGAAATGTGTCGAACACTATAGTCTCTTCTTTCTTTGTTTAGAAGTAGAGCAGTGTGTTTCTCCTCACACATCAGCGATCATTTTACATGTTAGAAATTTAGCTTTGAGAAGTCAGTCTAGTTTGCCAAGAATAATGAGCCTATTTTCAGATAGTGGCTGCACAGACAATGTCTCAGATGGAGAGTGTCACTTGAACTTTAGAGGAGTTGTAAATAAGAGAGGCCTACTCTACCCTAGAGAACTGAGGGATGTTGAGAAGGTGAGTCAGGAACAAAGCTCAGAGCAGGAAAGTGTGATGACTTACCTGTAATACCTTGGTCAAATTGTTAAACAGTGCTTGGCCAGCACTCACTTTGTATTTGACGCCTCTGACTGTGCCATTTTTGCTTAAAATGTTGACTCTTCTTGTACCAAAAGCCTTCTCACTGGCTGCCCTTGCTAATACCAACAAATTATCCTGATCTTTCTCATGCTGATCACCTTCCAATCCAATGTGGCCATTTTGCTGTCCCTCAGAGTCACTTAGTCCATCTATCCCACAGACACTGGCACATTCAGAATCCAGAGAGCCAGATGGTTGTCCATCTTCATAGACCTCCTTCAGAACTCTGCCACTATGAGATGATGCAATCCGAAACCGGACTTTCCGTGGTCTGTCACTGTCTGGCTTTGTCTCCCTTTTTAGCATGGTCACCTCCACACACATGAACAGTTTACATCATTCTGGATCTGCTGTTAATGTATCAGTTCCTCCCCTTGCCACATAGCACCAGTAGAGCCGAGTTCCAGAGACAGTAGCCCTCCTGTGACACTAACAGCTAAAGAAAAGAGGATGCTCAAGAACATGCAGGGAGCCTCTGCTCTCAATAATGGATGTGCGCCTGTGCTATGGTTACCATTAAACTAAAACCTGCAAAATGATCCCAGTCTTTAAATATTAAACATCCATGGTGGACTCCTTAACAGGACGAGTGCAAGTAAGTGACATGTCATGGAACAGAAAAATAAGTATGTGGCAAGGGAATAAAAGGCTTGAAGATCAAAGCTCCTGATGAGTGTTGAAAGGATCTGAACAACTGAGACAATTCTACAATTTACTGTCCACGGAGTAGAGGTCTAAATAAAATATGGAATCAAATATTTAGGACACAAGGTGTCAGAGTTTTCACTGGGTGCTAATTTCTTCTTCCGTTCCCTGCAGGTGATCTGTCAAAAGGACAGTGAGCATACTCCATGCCTACACACAGATATGAGTGTTAATTCTAAAAAAAATCCAATTAGACTTCATCACCATTGTGTAGTGTAAATTTCCTACCTATATCTTCATATTCAAGGAGTTTTGCTAAAGAAAAGCTTTTGAGCACACTATGAGAAGGGAAAACTTCTGGTTGTTTGTGTTCCTACTTCTAGTAGGGAGTATTCTTTTTGATAAGGTGAAGGTTTTGGAAAGGCGATGAAGAACAATGAGGGAAGGATGGAAAATCCTCCAAGCCAGCCAGATCAGCCACAGCAATCCAGGCGGTTGGCACTGATAGATACTACATCCAATCACCCCTGCATAAAGGCCTCTGTGCTTCCTCAGTGTATTTTCTATCACTTTGGCAAGCTCCCAAGGAACTTTATAAGTTGTAAGCTTATTTAGAAAATTTATAAAATACTCAATAACAAAAATTGAACATAAAAGTTATATTCTCACTCTTCACATTTCTAATTCTGTGAATTTCTCCCAGTGTGTATGTCAAAAGTCATCTGATGCTTATAAAACTACGTTGCTGAACTTCTTGCATTTAAGGACGGAAGAAACCAGTGCCCAGCTTTAACCAATGAAATAAAAGGAAAAGTGATATGTCATTTATGGACCAAGGCAGTTCAGATAAAGAGTGTCCTGTCTGTGCTACTTCTCGTTTTCCTATTTTCAAACTTGATAATCACTGCGAAATCGTAAAGATACATAACAAGCTTATCAGAGTCACAGAGAACTTCACAACCATCACCACTTCTCTGCATATAATTACATAAGGAGGAAAATATGATTCATTACTGTATTAGGCAAATTAAAAAAATCCTACTTCCCTTATTAACTACTCAGCTTTTTCGCTTGACAATATGCAGTATTTTTCTTTTCCATTATTTCTGAAAAATATTTAATTTAACTAAGGTAATAGCCATGCCTTCCCCATTCATTGCCATATATTCTGAAAAATCTAGATATTGAATTTCTCTTGTATCACAATAGTACTTTCTCAATAAAGTTCTCTTGCATACTTAATGTGAGCTAGTCTGGAGTCTACTAGACTCTAAGTTCTTCCTTGAAAGAGAGATTACTCAAGAGTAGCATCACTTAAAATATTTTATAAAATATCATGTATACATGTGCATACATAGAGAGTATATAGACTTTTCATGTGTGTGTTTAAACTATTCAAAAATTTCTAGTCATTCTAAGGAATTATCTCTGTCCCTCAAAAGTAATTCTCACACTAACATCCCTAATATATAAAACTATATGCCTGATATGTAATATACTCCTGAAAACTATAATTCATACAGCTATCTTAAGCTAAAATGAATTAAATCTTTGTACTTTTATATGCAGTCAGACAAAAAGTATTTCTTGAGATGTCTTAAATACCACTTAGAGACAAAACATAGCAAAGGTGTGTAAAACAAAGATTTACAAAATTATAATGTATTTTCCTTGTTAACATAAAAGTTGAGCAAAATATCTCTAGTTAACTTCATATGTTTCTCTGCATATGAACTTCTTTCCCTTGAAATAGTTGAATGTTTTGCTAGCAATGTCATTCTCTACACCTACAACCTCATGCTGTTTAAAACTGGTTCCTGGCCACTCCATCAGTATAGCAACTTCCCACTATTTCATTCATGACCTCTTTTCAAGGGTCTGCTTATTCCTCCTTATATTCTAAGCTCTTTGCCAGATTTACTTCTCCCTTTACCATGAATTCCTTTTACTTCCATTATGTATACACTTATAGTTATTATTTAGAATTACTTATTGAGTACCTACCAGAGAATGTCTGGGGCCACCACACCAAAATCTATAGGATACAAGGAAGACAGTCCAAAGGGGAAAGTTTAAATCTCTACACGGCTACATAAAAAATTTTTGAAAGATCTCAAATTAATAACTGAATGATGTACCTTAAGGTCTTGGAAAAACAAGAAGAAACCAAAACCAAAAACAATAGTCAAGAAGAGCTCATCAAAATCAGGGCTGAAATGAATGAAACAGACATAACAACAATAACAAAAGAGAATCAATGAAACAAGGATCTGATTCTCCTTTTAAATGTTTTTATTTATTTATTTATTTATCATTTATTTTGTGTATGAGTATTATGCGTGTGTGTGTGTGTGTGTGTGTGTGTGTGTGTGTGTGTGTACATACAGCCAAGTTGTACATTGCCCCTGCAGGACAGAAAAGAGTGTCAGATCCCCTGGAACTGGAGTTAAGGACAGTTGTAGGCACCATATGGGCGCTGGAATTTGAACCCTAGTCTTCTACAAGAGCAGCCAGTGCCCTTAACTACTGTGCCGTCTCTACAGCCCCCATGTTCTATGATATGTAAATATTTCTCCCATTCTGTGGGTTGTTTCTTCACTCTGTTGATTATTTTCTTTGCTTTGCAGAAGATATAATCTCATTGGTATTTTCATTTGACTGTAGTTTTAAGATCTTACCCCAAAATCCCCTATCCAGTCCCATGTCATGGAACTTTTCCTCTGTTTTCTTCTGGTTTTTAGTTTTGGATCTTATATACTGATCCATTTTGGGTCGATTTTTGCATGTGGTGAGACCTACGGACTAAATATCTTTCTTCTGTATGTGGATACTCACTTTTCCAAGAACCATTTACTAAAGGTTTCTGGGGGACAAAAGACATTAATGGTCTTATCCAGCACTGGATCCTACTTGCTCCAATATCAACCTATCAAGCAAGATGTGCTCACTGGTGTGAAAGTGGCAAGACTGTGAGGGTTTATCCAGCACTGGATCCTACTTGCTCCATTATCAACCTATCAAGCAAAATGTGCTCACTGGCATGACAGTGGCAAGACTGTGAGGGCAACCAACTGCTCTCTTGTTTGGAACTGAGCCCTGCTCTACCAGAGGGAATTCATGTCTGGTACTGTAAACATGGTCAAAACTCATGGCAAGGGGAATCATAGACCCTAAAAGAGAGCCTATAGAAGTTATTTTTCTAAGTAGTTATATTGTCAAACTGCTTTTGAATTATTTATGTTTATATCCACAGATTTGAGCTCTTCCCGGCCTTGGTCAGAAAAGCCTCTCATTGCAATGTGTTTTAGAGACACATTACTGTTCAAATTGTTGATAATAAGCAATTGTGAGGGCTCAGCCATAGATAGGGCATGTATATCAACCCTTCACACCTGCCAAGACTCAGAAAACATTGTGGAAGAGGGGGCAGAAAGAATGTAGGAACCAGAGGACAGGGAATAGTACTGTGAAATGCTATCTTCTGTGCACAGCATGGCTTTTGCATACATGAACTCACACACATAGATACCTGCTCAAGAAATGACAAGATCATTGTCACATCCCTAGCTGAGGAGATATTGGCAGTTGATGGCTACTGGAGAAGGGAGAGTCACTTTTCTTTAGGAGTGTGTCCATTGGCAGGTTCCCCATGCCCCAGTGGATGACTCCATAACCATGAACATATGGACATCACTAATTAGACTCAATGGATTAAAAATATTATAAAAGGAGGACATGAATTTGGGAGGGAGACAAGACAGGACAATGGTCTTAGAGGAAGGAGATGAAGGTGAATATGATCAACACATGCATACATGCATGATATTTTCAAATATAAATTAAAATTTAAAAAGAAATAATCAATTAATGAAATTACATTGGTACCAAAAACAAATTATATTGCCATGTAGTGAAAAAGGTCAAATAGAATGAAAACCAAAGCATTCAGGACCCTAAGTCAAGAAATTAAGAATGTGTGTCAGAAGGAGGAGGAGGGGGGGGGGAAGAAAAGAATTAAATACTGAGACAGACCCAGAGATGCTCAAGGAATGCCACTATACATTATAAAGATCAGTCCTTAACCTGGAGATTTTGTCAAAATTATAAAACAGTGAGAGTCACATATTAAAAAGGTACCTAGGGGGCTGGAGATATAAATCAGTGGTGGAATGGTTCCCTGCTTGTGTGAGGCCCTGAATTTGGTCTCTAAACCATTAAAAAATACATAGAGAAAAAAAAAACAGAAGAAAAGGACTAGCAAGATGGCTCAGGACATAAGGGCACTTGCTGCCAAACCTGAAGATAGGAGTTCGAGCCTCAGAGACCCATATGGTGAAAGGAGGAAGCAACTCAGACAAGTTGTCTTCTGATTTCCACATGCACATCATGGTGTAAATAAATAAATGTAAGAAAAGAGAAATGCCAGCTTAGGAGACTGCTATACTTTGGATCTCAAAGTTCCATATCTCACACACTTGGTCCCATAGTGACACTTCTGAAAAGTGGTAGGAAGTTGAACATGTGGGCTCAGCACAAGATCTTCAGATCAGTAGGGGCATGCCCTTGAGATGATGAGTTCCTAGGATCTCCTCTCTAGCACTTCTTTGATCTGCTCCAAAATGATGTATTGTCTTACCACAGGCCCAAAAGCAATGAAGCCAAACAATGAGGAGCCAAATAAACCTTTTCTCTTTACAAGCTGGTTATCTCCAGTGTTATTATAACAGAAAGCTAACACAAAGACAAAAAGAATTGCTCCAAAACAAACTGATTTCTAAAGGCTGTTGTTGAAAGTGGAAGCTTGGGGAGGGCAAGTACCCTGAGAGTCAATTTTATTTTCTATAGTTAGAATGTCCTCATAGAAAGTGCAGAATTTTCGAGTCTTTGAGACAAAACAGGAATACTCTTTAGAGAGTATCCTACTAAGAATTTTTTTCTTCATTATATTTGAAAAGAAGGTCAAAGAAACATGCAAAACTACCCAGAAATACACACTAGAAAAATCTCCAGCATAATACAGACCTACCTCTTGTGCTATTGTTGCGGCTGATCTGAAAATCATTGAAATTTTAACATACATTATCTTTTAGCAATAAATGCGATAAATTTAAGAAGAGTGGCCACTATACTTTTAAATTATTACAAATTACATTTCACAATTGCTTTGTTTTCCTTTCGTTCAAGAGCATGATGCTAGAATGGTGCCCTGAGACTTTCTAACTCTATTAGCCTATCATTGTTGCCAAGGTAACTGGGGACTGTTGATCCGCCGTCTGAGAAAAGGTAAGAACGGGCAAAGCGGCAAAACAGGGAGGCAGCAAACCAGAGGAGACCCGTGTTCATTTAGAGATCTGGAGATGCCTTTTCTCTTCTGCTGGGATTGAAGTTACAAGTCTACAAATAAACCACAAAGTTTTCATTAAAGAACAGAGAGAAGCCAATGATAGGAACCCAAAAGAGGCCACTGAGAAGAGCGTTTCTCTGAAAGGAAAGCATGAAAGTATAAATTACAAGCTTTCAGATTGGCAAAGGCACATCACTCTGGAAAATATGGTATTCAGTCAATTCTCCCAAGCTACCAACTACAGTGAAGGGGGGGGGGGGTCACAGAACATTAAAGCGTATTTTTGTGCCCTGCTGCATCTCCCAAAATAAGTCAATGCAGTCTCCAAAGCTTTTGCACAGACAAACTTGGAACTCTGATGTAGTCTGGATTATTTAGTTGTGAGTTTCACTGTTTGCATATGCATCCTTTCTCCTCTGTCAGTCATGCTAGAAGCTAACATCAATTGATCATTTATGTTGATTACTCATCGTGTGAAAATATTTACAAAGGATATTTGAGAAAATGTTTGCTTTCAAGAAGTTGAGAGTAATATTTATTTACAGAGAAGGGTATGTTTACAAATTAAGTAAAAGATCGTTGTTGCCGAGATAATCCAGCATGATAAGACATGGATTATTATGTTTCCAGTGTTTCTTCACTTTGCATAAATTATTATGCACAGGGATCACATTGATTTGTAGCTAAAAGATGTGTCAGTGAGGAGAGAGCAGAGACTACGTCATAGGTTAAGTTTCATGGGGGAGTCAAGAGAGAATTTAAGGTAGAGATGCCAGGAAATTGTGGCGATATTTTGACATCTATCTCTAGTTTTTAAATTGAACTGATTTGAAGCCCAAAGGCAGCAGGTATAACAGCCAAGGTTGGGCATCTCTTAGAAAACTCTATGAACTCTAAAAATAATACTTACTACCTTGAAACTCATGGAATGAGACAAAGAACTGGGACAAAAATCAATGTCCCCGCTTCTGTATGAAAACTCTTACATCTCTGACATCCATGGGATTTGTGATTCTGGGAACATTAGAAGGCCATCCCTCTTTCTTGGACATGATAGTGTCACAAGGGGCAGAGAATACTGCTGACATCTAGGCAACTTCAGATGTGTGTAGTTATTGATAAGCACAAGTCAAGGGAGCGAATCATGCCACACAGGGCTGACCTAGCAGATCATTAAGTGTTCTTACATACAAGATTAATTGCATCGTCTTTCCTAAAATAATTAGTCAAGTTTTGGATGAGCAAAATCCAAGGTTATAACACTCATTAGTTGAAGGATCAGAGTCATTGCACTTTAAGAAACATGTTCCCCCTGATCATGAAAGCATGCAACATGTGATCTTGATGCATGTGTGTGAAAGAATCCACTTAGAGAGTTGGTCTTAGAATCTTAGAATTGGTGAATATATACTAGTGTGTTTAATCAAGTCTCAAGTTTGAATGCTTTTCACACTTAACATCTCTGAAATTGTTGTGTGTCTGACCTTTGGGTCAATTAGTGACAATCATGACAACGTTGCCATTGCTGCACATGGGCATCACCAGCTTGGCAGAAAATTCTGGAGACAGTAGCAAAACACATTTGTAAGAAATTATGCATCCCCAATGCCCTGGGCTACAGAAAGGACTGAGTTTATTGGGCGGGAAAAGCACACACACCAGTCTCATTCAGAGGACTCTGACTTGGAGTGTGAACACTCAAAATCAATTCCTCATTTATTAGACCTCATATGTATGCTCAAGATTAATATATGAGAGAAACCTATGTATAAATACATCTAAAGTAATTTTCATTATGTTTAAACTTAAATTTTCAAACCAATGTAAATGGAGGAAATTTCATGAGGTCTGGCCTCTAGATGAAGAGATATAGGCAATCAATGGTTGCTGGGAGAGAGAGGATCAGTTTACTCCAGGAACAAGTTCCTGTTGGGTTATCCAACCCCAAGAGGTGAGTCCTAATCACGTGCACATGTGAGCACCACTAAATGTATACATATAAGTGTGCGTTTATGTGTATTTATATGTAACAATAATAATCAAGGAAGAGGTCATGAAGTTGACCTTGGGGGTGGGTTGACATTGGAGAAGTTGGAGTGGGGAGAGGGCAGGGTTGGGGGGTTGATGTAAAGACAATATTCATGCATGAAATTGTCAAAAAAATTTAAAAATTCAAATGACAAAAATTTTCAAGTGATAATAAAATACTGTGTCATAGTTAAATCAGCATCACTTTATTTTTTCCTTTCTTAGTGATTCATAAAACAAGTGTTACAGTTCCTCTCTGTTGCTCTGACAAAAAATGCTGTCCAAAACCAACTTGGGGAGGAAAAGGTTTATTTGGCTTACAACTCACAGTCTAACATCAAGGGAAGCCAAAGAAGTCAGGGTAGGAACCTAGAGCATAGACCACAGACTGCTTACTAGCTTGCTCCCCTAGCCAATGCTCAGCTCGCTTTCTTATATAACATAAGAATGCCTGCCCAGGGGAAGCACCTCCCACAGTGCGGTAGCCCACATCACTCAACAATCAAGAAAAGGCCTCACAGACATGCCCAGGCCAATCCAAAGGGGGAAATTCCTCAATTGAATTCCCTCCACAAGAGTGTGTCAAGCTGGCAAGCTATTCAGCACAACAAGGACGCATCTTCCAGATGATGGCATTTTAGATTCAGCGAAATGTTGGTGTGTGCCACGATGTTCATGTACATGTAACTGTATTTATTCCTGCCCAACATTCAGAAAGACATGGAATCAATACCTTGATTATTAGAAAGGAAATATTCTTTTTACCATTCTGCCATGAACTCACTGGGATCTGGAGAACAAGCCATCCGTTTCTTTGCTTTCTCCTTAATGGTCACTGCTCTATCAATAAAGTTGCTCTTTGCGAGGCATCCAGAATTTCCTCCTCTCTGTTCGCTTCCTTCACTATATATTCCTCTTCTGCTCCTCAGTCACCTTTCAGGGCCCCAGTTCTATTTGATGCAACTCTGTGGTCAATACCACCAAACTGGTTTCCTCACTCCTTCAGGGGAACAGGATATTTTAGGATCTTGAAACCCTCCAATACATCCATTTGCCAATATTGATGGCCTCTTGCAGCATAAACGAAATTGGTTATAGAGTCACTTCTAGCAGGGATGAGGATGTGAAATGAATGGGCAGAGCAGAGAGAACACTTCCTGTTACTTTGTTTCGATTTACAATATTCATAAGACTCAGGGATTTTGAAGTTCCCACATTACAGAGGGGAAACCAGGATGAATTAAATGACTGAACTGTGTGTTCATTCTAACATGAACTAATAGAAGGAGGAACTAGAAGAGTACATTGGCTTAATTTCCTCTGGTGTAAACAAATGCTGTTTAAGTTGAAGCAACAATAAATAGAATGTGTGTTAATAATGACCTTTCATATAGGTTTAAAAGTTTTTATAAGTTTTAAAAGGCTTACTTATAATCTAATTTGACTAGAACAGAACAGCTATCACTATTTATATGAATATTTATTTGTACACTTATCTGTATAGTTATATGTGTATGTAACTGATTCTGATAAAATTAAAAGAAGACTACAATGATGCAGAGGTAGTTTATAATGTGACAAAATAAATTACAACATATAAAACAATCATGAAAGAGAAGGCATAGGAAAATAAAGGTAGGAGGCAAATATTAAAATATTTACCCTCCAGAAATTTTAAAGTGAGGCACAATGAGATAAAATTATTTTCATTTATTATCCTATTTTAATATGTATTACTCAAAGAAACATTGAAACTGAAGATGCATATCAATTTTCAGAAAGACACAAATCCATCTCCTTATCACTTTTCCCTCTACAAATACATTCTTTTAATTTCTTGTTTAATCTCTTTATCAAGCAGACACTTTAAATATTTTATTTATTATTTTTATTTCCTGTGAATGAATGTATTGCCTATATGTGTGTAAGTGCACCCATGTTGTTCAGTAACTGCAGAGGTCAGAAGAGGGCATTGGATTTGCTGAAACTGGAGTTACAGGTGGTTGTTACCCACCATGTGTATGCTGGGAATCAAACCCAGATCCTCTTCAAGAACAATCAGTTCTCTTAACTGCTAAGTCATCTCTTCAGCCTTGCAGTAGAAACTTTAAAGAGTATTTCATATATCCAGCAGAGTTCTGGCTCAGCACATACACAGATGAACAAGCCCTGTGCTCACACAGGACAGAGGTGACCTACTTCATTATTCATCCAGTTCAAATAGCAACACAAAACTATTCAAATGTATTTTAAACTCCAGAAATCCCAAAGCCACCTGCAATCATTCATATTTAAAAGAATATTTATAAAAAAGTGTTTGAAGGGGCACCCCAATTGCCTCATCCTGCATTCCTGTTTAGCATGGAAGAAGCCAGAGCAGTCTGTGTCCCAATTCTCCATGGGCAATTTGAGTAACCTCTTCAGGGGATGGTGTGATAAGAATAGGAGGTAGGAATTGGCTAGGCAGTTAGGGTAAAAAGACCCCAAAGAAAGATAGACAGTTTCTTGGCTAAAAGTCAAAATGTCCTTGGGCCTCTTAGCAACATACTCTG
>NW_008332097.1:472766-483676 GCF_000622305.1 Nannospalax galili
AAAACGCCCCATTCAAAAAAAAAAAAAAAGAAAGAAGGAAAGAGTACAAGAGTGTACAAAGTTGTCTGGAAAAAGGGATGGGAGATATGGGAGGAGTTGGAGGGGAGGGAATGGGCATGGATTTGATCAAACACCTAATATGCATGTATGAAATTCTCAATAAATTTTTTTTAAGTTAAGAAAAAGTGTTTCACTTGAGTTCTTTAGTTTGTATGAAACAATCTACTTGTGCACAGCTTTGATGGAGCAAAACCCACCCACTGTGAGGGCTGGAGAGACGGCTCAGCATTTAAGAGCACTGGCTGCTCTTGCAGAAAACCTGGGTTTGAATCCCAGCACCCACATGACACTTAATGACCATTTCTGAGATTTAACGCCCTCTTCTGATCTCCACAGGCATTGCACATTACATACATGCAAGTGATACATTCATACACATAAAAATAATAAATAAAATATTTTTTAAATAAAAAAATGTTTCATTGTGTAATATAATTCTTTGTTCCAGTAAGAACACAAGAAAAGAATGATACATTTCTTAGATCAGAGTCTGCTTGAATTGTCTCATTAAAAAGCATATTTGTCCTTGATAAATAAATTATATTATCCAGATACAAACTACAGTGCATAGAAAATAGCATTCTATTATCAAAAAAAAAAAAGTTTTCCCATTGAAAGTCATTTCCTCTTTTTCAGAATTTCCCATTCCCTAGAAAAGTCAAAGCTTCAGGCAAGTGCAGAAACACATATCAAAAAAGAAACACAATCAGCAATTTATCTTCCTTTTCTTGAAATTTGGGACTCTGAATCCCTTTTATGCATATATTTCATTCTACAGGCAGAGAAAACATTATTAAAGTTCCTTAACTTAAGTCTGTCTGTTTAACATTTGTGTGAAGATAAATCCTTCTTCATCTCAAATATCTTGTACATTAATATGTCAGTAGTAAGTTATCAAAAGTGAACTGTTAGCAAACCATTGGTTTGAAAGCATCAGCATGCTCTGGAAAAGCTCCATCAGAGATGGTGTGAGCAAGCCAAATGATGATCGTTAAGTACATAGAGCAGCAGAAAATGCTGAATCACTGCAGAATGCAATGTAAATATTGGATGAATTTGCCTAAACTTCATAAGGAAAACAGCCAAGAAAGTTTGACGTATGAAAAAAATATAAACCTATTACTAAAACTAGGAATGCTTTTAAATTACTTTCTATCCTAAAATAATTCTTTCCAGTGAGCTCGGCATGTATAATCTCTCTACATGAAAGACATGGTATTTCTCATCATTGTATTTTTTAATGTCCATTGACAAACTGCCTGGATAAAAGCATGATTGTTAGAGTATGCAGAATTCCTCAGAAAATACTCATTTCTCTTTTTTTAGTTTATCATTTTCTTAACTAAACCATATCTCTTGAAGCATTCAAAGCTTCATTAGTTTCTTTTAACCAAAGACTTATTCTAAGGAATACTCCAATGTGGAAATGACTTTTACAAATATGGACACACTCTAGATAAATGACTTTCACCTAACCTTGTAGCCAAAGATGGTATGAGATCATTAATGTTGTCTCAACTTGCTTATAATATAAAACAATGTACTAGACCTTGGGCTCTTCTTGTATCCTAAAACATATAGCCTTAATTCCTCATAACCCTTCCTTATCCTTGACCCAGAACAATGTATGGATGTGTGTGATTATCCCATTTGTGTGATAAGGATTAAATGGATAACATCAGTTTGTACTTGTGTGTGTGCTATTCTAGATCGGTAAGGGCCAGAAAGGGAAAAATTCTTCTGATAAGGGTCCACTTTACTATCTACATTTCCTGCTGGATGTAGTTTCAATAAAAGAGAGAGAAAGGCTTTTGTTTGAGGGAAGCTTCAAGAGAATTCTGAAGGAACATGGTCTCAGAGGAGTTCAGATCCTCTTTTGGCTAAAATGAATGCTGAATGTTCAGGCTGTTTTTATTCAGGTATCACCAAAATGTGCCAACATAACATACCAATACACTCCAGGATTGATGAGAAGCAGATGCCCACCCACACAAACCCATTATGAAAATACTATTTTAATATCATATGGCGTTGTGGAGAATTGGAAGAAATAGCATTGTCAAATACTATGTAGAGACTGGAATGAATGAATTAAGTTCAAGAATAAGATATATATTTAATGCATAGACTAATTATGAATAGAATAATTTATAAGTAGGATAGATTCTACAAGTAATAATGCAGTATTTATGTGGACTAAAAACAAATGTATGCTTAAAACAACTCCACATATTTTTCAAGGATGATATTATCAAAATATATAAAGTTGGAACATATAAAATGGAGGAGTGTGATGGGAGTGGGAAGAGGAAATGAAGGCAGGATGAGAAGCTTTGCACAGATCACTCATGACACTATCACAAAGAGAAGAATGTAGCTACGTCACCCTAGTGTGCCCAAAAAATCAATGTGGGATTATCTCATGGTTGAAATACCATGGCTAGCTTTGAGTTTTTTAGTTTTATTCCCGGGATTTTCAGAGGAGCACATATCCTTGTTTGATAAATAAAACATAGTTATCCCTTGGATTTTTCCAGTCACATTTATAGAAATATAATTTACAAACTTTAAAATTCACCCTGGTAATGCTATAGATTGACGGATTTTAACAAAATTTAGATTTAAAGTGACTTATCACTACCAGATCTCTGCATGTTTAAAACCTAGTGAGTTTTTTTTTTCATTACATCAAAATACTTTTAAAGATTACTCAAAAACTTTCTACTTGCATTTTATAATACATCATTCTATCTTTGGTCTTAAAAAATACTAAATGTTTCCATAAAGCCATAATTGGGAGGATATTCTTTGTTTATGAAACAACTACATTGAGGGAAAAATTATTCTTGGCAGTCAAAGAGCTGAAGACCAGACAGGAAATCAAGACACCACGAGTCTGACATTTTCTTTGGTAAATTTTAATGTCTAGGTCTTTTTTTCTGAGTTGCGTTTGACCCATTTTGAGTGTACAGTGTGCTAAGACTTCATCTATTTAAAATTATGCCATTCTAACCAGAGTGACAACTTCTAACTCATTCACGATTTCCTTTGTTCTACCTGCCACAGATAGTTTCAAGGATCCAGGGAAGCTTTTAAAGAAGCTGGGAGCAGAGACAAATGACTATAGAAGCGCATGAAATAAAGTAACATTGAAGGGTAAGACAAATGAGCTGCTGGTGTCCAACTGACACAGTATAGTTACTGTGGACACAGGATGATGGTTCTGATAAGAGGCCAGCCACCCAGACAACGCATGATATTCCTGCAGCCACTGGGACATTGTCCCTAATTACACTGGTAACAGCTTGTAGTCCAAGCATAGAAATCAGATCTCTCTCACCCAAAATAAATTAATTAACACCCACCCCTAATTAAACAGCCCTGTCTGCCTGGCCAGCTTCTGTCAGCATTGTTTCTTCCCCAAAGCTGTGGCTGCTCTGAACTTTCCAGTGGAGCCTCGGAGCTGCCAAGCAGGGAGTTCTCTTCCTTAATTCACTTCTGTCATGTCAGGAGATTGCAATCAAGCCGTAATAACATTCTGTAGCCCGAGGAGACATTAGCTGTCCCTGAAGCCCAGCTAGCTCGATGTTCCAGGCAGCTGTTCAAAATGAATCAACGGTTGCCCGGCTCAAGCCTCCAAGCACACCAAAAAAGTCTCAAGTCCTCAGAAAATGAACTGTCACCTGCAATTTATTCGGCCACTGGCTTTCTTATTCCTATTAGGTACCTGGAGAGATCATCTGTGTTGTTCTGTAATCTAGAAGATGACCAACAGCAATGGAAACTACAGTCTTGAGAAGTATTTTTTACTGTTTTCCAGGTAACATGCAAGCCATTATAATGTTACAGTGGCAAACCTTTGCATTCTTTCCCTGCTTTCATTTCTCAGAGACTCTCAGTTGCTGTGTTTTATACATCAAGTATTTTAAATGGAATCTGAAGAAGCTGGTTTTGCAAAATTATTACCCAGAAAAGCTTTTTAGTGAAAGGAAATTTTAATTTTAATCAGGTGATGATGCTGGCAGACAAACAGATAACATATTCCAGCAGTAATTATTTGCAAACTCAGCCATCTGTTACCTAGGGCACAGCTGGTTTTCTATGTTTAACAGAACAAATTCAAATATAAAAATTAAAACTATTAGTTTGTTGGAACCTGATTTAAATTTGATGCCCCAAAAGGTATATTTGTGTGATGAGGAAATTTATGAAGACGCCAATGCTTCTTTTTTTCTCACTGCTTTGGAAAATTGGAAGCCAGACCCACCTTCAAATTTCCAGTCACCAAATGAGCCTCAAAATCCTTATATGATCCATGAATAGAATGCCTCAAAAATAATATTCCAATTCAAGTTTTTATCAGTCAGGTTAAAGTTGTTCTAAGCAATAGGTTATCTGATTTTAAATATTTCTGGTCATGGAGTGGTATTCGGACTGTCAACATCAAATCAGAATCTGCCTTTTAATATGATCCCCAAGAGATTCCTGTGCATATGAACATTTGAGAAGTGCAGGCTTCCAGCAAGTACAACAGTGAAATATTTCTTATACATACATATTCTTGAGTAAACCCATACTTGCCACAATTGGATGTTGACTGAACTTATTTCAAAGAAACACACATTTTTAAGCTCACAGAGATTTGTAGGAATAAAAAAAAATAGTATTTACCAAATTACTTTATAAGGACAGGAAGAAAATATGCTTCTGTCAGTAATTATTATTCTAGAGAGGTAAACAAGGCATTTGTTGGACTTTAGAGTCATCATCTATCCTAATTTAACCTAGAAAAAGAGCTTGCCCAAGATCAGGGAATTTCAGTACTAAAACTGGGATAGCCCTGGACAGTGGGAATGGTTGACTCTATTATGACTCTCCAAACACTTATTTTCTTACAATTTTTAAAGGAATTCTTATTTTTATACCACATACTTTAAACAAATATTATGGATTATAACCACTTCTCACATTATAATACCAGAACAGATCTTTCTAGAACCAATATCCCTCAGGAACATGGTACAGCAGACTCCTGTGGCATGGAACAGCTTGGGAAGTGGAAAGCAGATGCTAATATAATATTGATAAGGCTGTGAAGTTTCCCGGGTGTGAGCAAACACTGTAGAAGAGAAGGATGAAAAGAAGCTATTCAACTATTCCAATTTCATCTGATGTCAACTATAGCAAACATGTCAGCCTGCCCACTGCACTGTCACACTCTCCGAGTCTAAGTATATTTTACCTGTTGAGAGCTACAGGTCAGATATCCTAGCCTGTGTATAGTGCTCTCTACTCAAACCTACCCATTGACTTGTGCCTCCAGGGAATTTCTTTGAGATGCAGTGATTCTCATCGATGTTTATGGAAACTAGAGTTTAGCGTTGGTAGAGTTCTACCATATGCATGGGGAAACTAGCAAGCCATTGTAAAATGCACGGGAAAACTTTATAGCTATCCAGATAATATAGAAGCAGAATCTAGAGGTGCATGGCAGGACAGATAGAGACATTCCAAGTTCCCTGGTCTCATTGCTATTACTAGCCCATTGCATGTGGCAGAGTGCAGTTTCCAAGCATGTGTGATCTCAAGACATCATAAAAGGACTTAAGACTTCATAATCCCATACTGGGAGATGATACCTAGCTTCCAGAAAGCTGTTTCATATCCAGATCACACACAGCAAGGTTTTCACAGATACTTTACTGGGACTCCAGCTAAGCTACCTATTTTATTCACTTCCTTACTTAATTTTGGACCTCACAGTGCCTTGTTAGTATTTGTGAACTCACCCTCTGTTCCTGGTTTTTTTCAGTACTAGGTAAGTGTTTTCTAATTTATGGGATTTCCTAGGCTCTACCAAACCTTCTACATCAGTGCATTCTAGCATGAAAGTTCACCATAGAAGGAATCAATTAATCCATAATACTTGAAACAATATCCAATGGTCACTGAAGCACAGCAGGACCATGGACTCAGGAGACAATTGTTTTGCATTCAAATGTTAGCTGAGTCAAATTGTGCAATCTTGAGCAAGTTTTACCCTGAATATCATTTGGAGGGAAAGAGATTATTTTGTTTTGTTTGTTTTCTTCTCAACATTAGGTCTAACCATTTCTGCAGATCAAAAATAGCAGTATGAATGGCATCATACAGACCTGCCAAATACCATTGTACCTATCTCACAGGAGAGTGACTGTTTTAAATACCTAGTGAAGCTATTCACAATGAAAAATGTCCATTGTTATTTGATGGGTTGTTATTCAGCACAATATCTTTGTGCCCATAGCTACCTATGATCATGAGGAATAAAAGTTAAGGAAATATAAATGGTCCAACGTGTCTGTTATAGTTTAGATATAAAATGCTACCCCAATAGGTTCAGGATTTGAAGACTTGCTTTTCAGCTAGTAGACCTTTGAAGGGGTGAATAGTGAGAGCACAGACTTCATCAATGAATTGCTCCAAAGATGTATTCATAGCTGAATAAGCTATAAGTAGGTAGGGCCTAGCAACAAGAAATATATCACTGAGGAGTATGTCTCTGAATAGTCTATCTTATCCCCACAGCTGCCCTCTTTTTTCTATCTACCTCTGTTTTCCTGTGTGTCATGAGGTAAGCCTCTTCCATCACACATACTCATGTGCAACATACTCATGTTCCTCCAAGTAATGATGCAAGGTTTCCATGTAGTGAAACTTCTGAAATCATGAGATGAAATAAATCTTCCCCTTTTTAGAGAGTTTCTCTCAGGTATTTTGTCACAATGATACATAACATACTCCCCAGGCTCTTAGCTAGGCTCCCCAACCCTCGAGTTCCAGAGTGTTTCTTCTATTTTCATTTTCATATATTTATTTTAGGTTTGACTGTTTTGCCTGCATGTATTTAAGTGAACCACATGTGTACAATGTCCAGGAATGCCAGAAGAGAGCATTGGATCATCTGGAGCTAGAGTTATAGATGGCTGTTGGCTACCCTGTGGGTGCTGGGAACTGAACGCCCATGCTCTGCAAGAGCAGCCAATGCTTTTAACTGCTGAGCCATCTCTCCAGCCTCAGAGTGTGCCATAGGACAGCAGGTTTAGATGCTCTTTGAACTGAGCTTTAACAGCCAGCACTGGAAGTGAGAGCAGCCCAAGCTCCTGTAGAAACAGAGGTCCATGAGCATGACAAGGGGCAAACCCAGAAAAGAAGTACATTGAATAAAAGCTATGAGGCTCAAGATGAGTTAGATCTCTAGACAGATAATGCTTCTCAAACTAGAGCCGCAATTGAGTCTAGCCACTTACAGAGCAGTCTCACTGAGTGAGCCCCTCTCGGTGTACTGTGCACAGTTTACAAAGGACTTCTAGCCGAGCAGTGATGTTTCCCCACCACACGTGGTCACACGTGAAATGATCAGCTAACAGGGCAGGCTACTCAGTCTTCATGAGACTAGTTGAGATGGCATCCCTAAGAGAGGCAATTGCCATAGTGGTAACTTGCCCTGTTTTATAAATTCTAAAACTCAAAAGACACAATACAGAGACTGGGAAGATGGCTTGGGGGGTAAAAAGACTTGTCATGCAAGCTGAATTATCTGAGTTTGGATTATCAAAATCCACATAAAGCATGACACATTAGTGCAAGAGTCTCTAATTCCAGCACCTGCCTACTGGAAGATGAGGATGAGGGGAGAGAGACGAAACTCCAGAAGCTCAAGAGCCAGCTAACATGGTGAACACAGAGGGTGGAGACCACTGCCTCAAACAAGATGGAAAAGTAAGGATCAACACCGGAAGGTTGTCCTCTAACTTCCACAGGTGTGCCATGTATACATGTGCCATGGTACAGGTGCACTCACACCCATACATGAACAAGTGCAGACATATACACACCCATACCACACACACACACACACACATACACACACACACACACACACCCCACCGCCACCACCACCACTACCACCACCACACTACCACGCACACAGCAGGCATACATAATAATAAAGTCTGTGCAGAATATCTCAAAATTTTCTTCTTCTTGGGCTAGCTTATCTTAGATAAACACATTATCTGCTACTTAATTTCTCCTGGTATGACTTAAATGTCATGTCATGGTATCTGTAATACTCTAAGTTTCTGTGAAAGTTCTAGTTGATGCCTGACATCCCACAAAAAATCACTAGATAAATGACTTGTTTTCATACTCAAGTATCCCCACTGGACAGTAAACCACAGTCAACCCTGCATATCACCACTGCCTTCCCGCTGTCCGTATTTCCTTTGACCTCTTTATTATTATCCACATTTCTTTGTCTCATCTAGTCTATCTACTTCTGCTAAACTGCAAGCTATACTAGTGCAAAGATTACACAGTTTTGATTAATGATATATCCCAGCATTCACAACAGTGACCACCTCTTGCAACAATTTTTAAAAATGCTGTTGAATGAATTTAAAACTGAAGGAATGAAACTAATTTCCCTTCTAATTTTTCATATTTAGTTTAATTGCTCATTTGAATAATGAATTTAATTAACTAAGCCCATATTCAGTCTTTTCTTAAAATGCTCCAATATATTGGCAACATAATATGCTTTTACAATTCATTGTCTTGATGTATTTCCACTAACCATCTCAGGACTTACTACTGTCAGCATATTCAGTAGAGTGCTTCATTAAAATCATTGAAAAACATTTGTTGTTATATTTTACTTATTTTTGTTTTATGATTACGGGTGTTTTGCCTGCATGTATATTAAGTGCACCGTGTGTATAGTGAGTATGGAGGCCAGGAGAAGACCATTGGATTCCTTGGAACTAGAGTTACAGCCAGTTGTTAGCTGTCATGTGGATCCTAGGATCTGAACCCAGGTCCTCTGCAAGAGCAACCAGCTATTAACTGCTGAGCCATCTCTCCAGCCCCTTCACCAATAGCATTTAGTAGGTATATTTAGAAGTTGCTTGCCTCAGCCACCATCCTCTGCAGAGTCTGACCAGCAGCATTATTGACTTGACAATGGGACATAGAACCCTGTCCCCTGAGTGGCCCAGTCAGATTACTGGGATTTAGAACATAGAACTTCTGAGAGCTTCAGAGACTGAATAAGACAGAGAAAGTAGCTTTCCTGACTCCTGGATCCTCTCTAGACTTGCCATTATATCCTGCCATAGCTAGCTCTAGTTTACTCCCCTGCTTACTTATATTCATTCGAATAGCTTTCTGCTGCTTTCAATCAACAACCTCTGAATCCGTGAGGAAAATACTCCAAAGAAGTTGTTCTTCCCAATATCATACTTCTCTGGGAACTGAAATGCCAATTCAAAATTGTCACCTGTCTGAGCAGGTGGCTGTCACAGATTAGATTTAGGTGAAAGTATTTGAATGAAAATAGATTGATAGCCATTCTGCTTCCGGCCCCTCCGCATGCCACTCTCTTACCTGCAGGCCTCTCTCTGGGGTAAGTCCATTGTGCCCTCTGTGCCTTGATTCCCCCAGCTCCATTCACCCTCCCATCTCCGCCACCATTCTCACCTCCAAGTTTGGGCCCTGCCCCATTCCTTGTCTTGGGGCCCCAGTCACCTGGGGAACCAATACTGCACCCTGATCCTTTTCATCCAGACCAAAGTAATGCCTTCTCTGGGCCCCAGGATCACTGCTTCTGGGCCTGGCCCCACCCTCAACTCCCTCTGCTTCCCTGGGCCTGCAACACCTGCAAGCCTCTTTCTGGGACCCTGGGGCTGAACTTTCCTCTTCTTGATCCTTTGCATCCAGACCAACCCAGCTCCTCAGTGCAGTCCCCAGGAGCCTTTGGGGACTCTTCATGCCCCATCTGCCTTTGCATCTCTTGGTGGCATGGCCACTAGCTACCTTAAAGCAACATCTTTCCTGGGCCAGGCTCCCAGGCCAGACCAACCCCCAAATTCCTGAGGACAAATCATTCCTGGAGGGATCCAAACCTTAGGAGAAAGCCTGAAAACATCTGATCCTCACCTGAATTGGGCCTCTGTGGGAACTCTTGAAGACAAAAGCAATCCAGCCACTCCAATATAAGATCAAAAGAGAGAACAGGAAGCTTAGGCAAACCAGCTTTTCGTGCCCAAAAAGTAAACCACAAAGACACATAAAGTTCACAAAAAGAAGCAGAACTAAACTTGAAGGCCTGAGTCTCATACAAGAATCAGAAACCAGAAAAGAAATTCACATGTCAAAATCACAGAGAAAAAATAATAACATGAAAAACCAAAATAACATATCCATACCAAATACCAATCATACTCTAGAGGAGTACAATGAGAACCCCCTAGAGATAATGCAGGACATGGAACTCAAAAGAACAGTTATAAACATTATAAAAGAACTCAGTGAATTTAAAGAACACACATACAAAGAATCAAAGAACTGAAGGAAGATAGCGATAAACTTCTGAATGAAATCAGAAAAGAGAAATATTGAAGAATACTCAGGCTGAAATGAAGAAGGAAGTGAAAAACTCAGTAAGCCAATTAGAAACAGCAGGAGAAAGCCTCGCCAATAGGATGAATGAAATGGAAAACAGAATATCAAGACTGGAAGATAAAGTGGATGAATTAGACCACTCAAGTAAAGATTATGAAAAATTTAAGAAAGCACAAGAATGGAATATTCAGGAATTGTGTGATCAAACTTATGAATCATAGGCATACAAGAAGGAGAAGAATCCAAAGACAATGGCATGGACCAGATCTTCAACAGAATTGTGGAAGAAAATTTCCCAAACTTAAAGAAAGACATGCCCATACAAATACAAGAAGCATACAGAACACCAAGGACCAGAACAGGAACTCTCCACAGCACACCGTAGTAAAAACACTACATGCACAAAA
>NW_008332097.1:484207-485311 GCF_000622305.1 Nannospalax galili
AGCAATTCTAATATCTGATAAAATATATTTTAAACTAAAACTAATCAGAAGAGATAAAGAGGGCTGCTTCATTCTGATAAAAGGAACAATAAACTGAGAAGATATTACAATCATGAACAACCAAACTCTGGTGCACCCAACTTCATAAAAACAATACTACAAGACTTTAAGACCCAGATTAACCCCTACTCATTAATAGTAGGTGACTTCAATATCCCACTGTCTCCATTAGATAGGTCAACAGGGCAGAGAGTTAACAGAGAGACATCTGAATTAAGCAAGCCATATATCAAATGCACATAACAGACATTTACCGAGTATTCTGCCAACCACCAAAGGACATACTTTCTACCCAGCACCCAATGGAACCTTCTCCAAAATCGACCATATATTGGGGCACAAAACAAACCTCAACAAATACAAAAAGATTGAAAGAATTCCACGCATTCTATCAGACCACAATGCAATAAAGCTTAAAACCAACACTGGAAGAAGCCCTAATCACCACATGAACACATGGAGATCAAACAACACACTCCTGAATGATGAATGGGTCAAAAGAGAAATTAAGAAAGAAATAAAAGTATTCCTGGAATTAAATGAAAAGGACAATACAACACGACAAAACCTCTGGGACATGCTGAAAGTGGTCCTAAGAGGGAAGTTTATAGCTCTTAGTGCCTATATCAAAAAACTGGAAAGAACACAAATAAATGACAACATTGCAACTCAACACACTTGAAAAGCAAAAACAAACGAAACCCACACCCAGCTGACAAGAAGAAATAACAAAAATCAGACCACTAGCCCAGTTAACCAAAAGAAAGAAAAAGCACCTCCAAATCAACAAAATCAGAGATGAAAGGGGAAACATCACAACAGACACCAGAAAGATACAGAACATTATAAGGGAATACTTTAAAAACCTATATGCTACTAAATTTGAAAACCTAAAAGAAATGGTTGGATATCTAAAGGCATGGGAACCACCAAAACTAAACCAAGAAGAGATTGACAGCTTAAACAGACCCAAAACGCAAAAAGAAATTGAAGCAGTAATACAAAACCTCCTGACTAAAAAAAAAAAGCCCAGGACCAGATGGA
>NW_008332097.1:487500-488421 GCF_000622305.1 Nannospalax galili
AACCAGGCTCTGATAAATAAGTAAGCAACCAGACATAACTACAGTAACCAGCATAATGGAAAGGAAATAGGGAGGTAAAGGAAAAGAAATAACGTGAAAGAGAAGAACAGTAGGAAACAGGCCTTAATAAAGGAGATATGGATAAAAATTGGGTTAGTTTAAGGGAGGGGGGAGGGAAGGGTATACAAGGAACCTAGGGGATAAAGGGAAAGAAGGAGCTCAAGAGAGGTAGGACCATAGGAGAAGGGTATTATTAAGGGAGAAAGGGGGGCAATGGGGGCACCTTAAGTGGGAGAACCATGATGGAGCGGTGAGACAATGTGAGAGATAAACAATGCCTAGCTAGTTTTGAATACCAAAGAGAACCATATTATTCCTACAACCTACTGACAAATTATACATAGCAGATCAAGAAATATATGTCTAGGTAAGGTTTATCTGAGAACAACTGGTCTTTGCCCAAGATTTATCTACATGACACACAATAACTAAAAATACCAGACTGGTGTAACTAATCTTCTTGGGTGTTTAATAGAGATACTTTGAGGTCTATAATAATTTGGTCAGAGGGACATAAAGGACACTTTTTGCTCCTTGCCCTCCTAGGTTGACTAGTTCCTGGGGACTATGAGCATCTCTAAAAATGTCCTATAATGGTGGTGGGTCACCTGTCCTCTTGATCAAGGAGGCCGAGGAGACCCCACCAGATTAACTTCAACCAGTGTCCAGTCTGTAAAGAGGAGGGTCAACACAGAGGAATCACTTATCCATGCTTCCAAGCGAAGCCAACCATGGTTGAGCAGGACCTTTGACTTATCTTCATATAGGCAGAACTGGTAAAAGAAAGGAGGCAGGGGCTCCTCCCAAGCCCATGTGACCCCTGAGGAACAGATCCTCAAACGACCTTAAGAGTAAAAATAA
>NW_008332097.1:488787-520085 GCF_000622305.1 Nannospalax galili
ATATCATAATATAAGGGCTCTAGTGGGGGAAGTGAGGCTATGGAAGGGTGCTATCTGGGAAGTGGGTGTAAAAATAAATTAATTAATTAAAATAATTTTTAAAGAAAAAAAAGAATTCTTCAAAGTATAAAAATTTTCTCCTTAATAATTAGTAGATGTGAAAAACATTACCATTGAAATCTACCTGATGACTTTATTTCCATGCTCAGATGCCAAGGAGCTCAGAAAGTAACCAACTGTGACTAGTAATAATCAGATATATAGAGATTAGAAACACATGTGCATCTTAGTGTCAATTGTATTAAAATGAATTTTTCTGTATGAAACTGTATTTTAATAATGAAATGGAGATCTTTTTATAGTTTAAAACCTCATTTAATTTTATGTCTTACAGGGTTTAGATAGAGTACAATATTGTATAACTGTATTAATTCAATTATATACCGAAAAATTTACAGCCAATTTGAAAGAGATGCATCTTAGCTATTGAATATGTCAATGCTGTTGTAATGAAATGCTTCTTCTAACTATATGGTTATTAAATAAATAATTTTTTAAAAGGCTGGTATAAAAAAAGAAAATAGATTGATAGTCAAAAACTACATCCTGATTTTGGCTTGTTTGTTTGCACTGCCCCCTCATTGCTAGTAAGCGTGGTTCCAACACCTAAACTGTCCTTCCCACTGCAGCCACTATCACTCCTCTTTTTCAACAGTTTATCCCTCTTCCTTGGTCTTTCCCTATACAGCTACCAACCCTACAAACATTTGCTTTACTTTCTGATAAATATATATCAAGAATGTCCTTTCTCTACATTCAGAGTCTCCACATTTGCCCAAATCCCTAGGTATGAGCACTATATTCTGAACTGGTAGATCTGAGTTTATTTCAAACTTCCCTATACTGGCTTCAAGTGCTATGGTTTGTTGTTGTTGTTGTTGTTGTTGTTGTTGGGATTTTGCTTAGCTTTGCTTTTTTTTAAATTTATTTTATGTGTGTGAGTGTTTTGTCTGCTTGTGTGTTAAGTGCACCACATGGATGCAATGCCCACAGAGGCCAGAAGAGAGTGTCAGATATCCTGGGACAGGAGTTACACGTGCTAGGAACCAACCTAGGCCGTCTCTCCAACCCCAAATACACTCTATTTTTAAAATGTAAATGATATAACCCAAATAAATTGAATGGATGAACAAACAGTGATCCTGTGGTGATTTGAATAAAAAATCTCCCATGGGCTCCAAGCATTTGAAAATTGTCCCCAGTTGGTGGTGCTGTTGTGGGAGGTCTTAGAATCTTTAGGTGTGGCCTTGCTGGAAGCAGCGGTCTTATTGAGGACAAGCTTTGAGAGTTCATGGCCTTGCCCCACTTCCAGTTTCTCTCATTGGTTCCCATGGCTGCTTGAAGTTGTGAGCACTTAGCTTTGTGTTCCTGCAGCCTCTGACTGACACCATGCCCCTCTGCATGATGGACTCTTATTCTGGAACCTTAAGGCAAATAAGCCCTTCCTTCTATAAGTTTCCCTGGTCATGGTGCTTTATCACAGCGAGAGTCCAACTAAAACAATTTGATGGATTAATGATCATTTCATCTCCAGAAAATTCACTCTGATTAATAAAGGCCTGTATGCACTTCACATCATTAAAGTGTTTCCATATGAATGTTTCTTCTCCCCCTTCCCTTCTCATTTACTTTTTTTTCTGTTCCCATTTCCACTATTTGTGAAGTATTTTGCTTCAGCTTTCACAAGTTTTGATTTTTATGCCCTGGCACCTGGTGAGCACATGAGTGCATTCCAATTTTAGAAGGCGGTATAGCTGGGCTTTTATGGGAAATGGAAAAGGACAATACCTCTCTCCAGCAGTCTGGAGATCTCATCTGGCTTAGTTGACTCTTCTTTATATTTCATTTTCAAAGGAGTAATGACTCTCACATCAACAAAGCACAGCAGCCTTGAGAGAAATCCCTCGTTGAGAATGCAGGTAGACAAAAAATCTGAATTCTACATTTCAACATTTTATGAATGAACCCTAGCCTCTGAGAACCATTTCAGACACTAAGTCTAGGTTGCAACTCAGTCAGTGAGTCCCAGACTATAATTATTTAAAAGTCTTTCTTAAATGTATCAAGGGTTCCCAACTGTATCACAGCCCAAACTCCATTTTATGCCAAATATTTTATATTCCTTGTACTATTCTGAAATGAAATTGTACAGACATAAATCCCATCTTCACAGAAATACTACATTCATCCTACGGTTTCTTCTCCACAACACAAAAATCAACAACTTCTGAAATTGAAAGCATCAAAGTATACTAACAAAACTCACATCAAAGCATCTGACTGATTGATGATGGCAATTTATTCTTGTGTCTCAGTTAGTTATGAATATTTCCTACAGCAAAATCAATGTGTTTCATCACAAAGTACTCTCAAGTTTTACTGAATATTTACATTACATTGAACATGTCATTTCATCACCTTCTTAAAATACTGAAAAGCCTGCCAGGCGTGGTGGTGCACACCTTTGATCCCAGCACTCTGGAGGCAAAGGCAGGTGGATCTCTGAGAGTTCAAGGCCAGCCTGGTCTATATAGCCAGTTCCAGGACAGCTGTGGCTGCAGGAAGATCCTGTCTCCAAAAAGATTTTAAAAAGTAATGAAAAGGTTTTTAAGATATTCAGAAAAGGAATTTTGGCCTATGTAACCTACCTTCATATACACAAAAATATAATACTTGAATTCTTACATGAAGAAGAAATAGAAGTGTACTTATATAAAAGAAACCATCCATCAAGGGATGAATTGTGGCTCCCTAAAATTCTTCTATTGAAGTTCTCTCCTTCAGGACATAAAAATTCTACTGCTATTATAAACAGGTCCTCCATGGAGGTAGTTTAACTAAAATGGACTCTTTGGGATAAGCCTTAATCCAATACTGTGGGTGTATAGACTGGACAGAAAAAAGCAAGCAACGTATGTTCTCTCTCATTTATGGATCTTAGCACCAAATCCTTATATGTGAGTATATATCCTGATATAACTTAGGAACAAGGAAAATGGAAAGGAACCATGGAGGTAAAGGGAAGGAAAAAGCCCGAGAGATAGGAATAGGAGGAAACAGATGTTACCAAAAGGGAAATGGAGAAAATTAGGATATTCAATTGGGAAAGGAGGAGGGAAGGACAGACAAGGAACCATGGGGTTAAAAGGTAAGAAGGAGCTCAAGAGAGGGGGGATTATAGGAGACAAGTATTATCAAGGGAGGGGGTAGTTAGTCAGGGAGAGAGAGGAGAGAGAAATAAAGCTTAGGTAGTATGGAAAACCAGAGGGAAATTATTAACTCAACCTAATGAAAAATACACACACAGTATCTGAACATGAGTGCATGTGTATACTTGAAGGCTATATAATAAGAAGCACAGTGCTAGACAGAGAAACCTTCCTTTAAGTTTTGTTCAGGGTGTCCAAGAGACTCCCAAAATAACACAGGCTATTGCCACAGACCTTGATTAATTCCCAAAACTTGAAAGTAAAACCCTATTGCTGAAGACAAGACATATTTTGGACACAGACTTGGAGCCATGGAGCTGGAACTGACCTGGAAGCCTCCTTCTTGAAGACCAGCTCTCATAGTTCTGGAGGATACTATGCAAGCTGCTAAGGGAGAAAATCAATCACTGCTTCAACCCCAGCTTTAAAGTCTAATAACCACAACAATGACCAGCACAACAACTATTGTAGTGTAGTAGGGATACATTTTGTCTTGGAAGTAATCAACAGCTATCTAATTAGACTTAAAGTCCTTTCAGTATGTGGGAATTCATGTGTGACACTGTTAACATAGTCAAATATACATGGCTGGAGAGGTCATGGATCCTAGAGAAAACTCTACTTCTTTCATCACCCTAGACAAATTAATTCCTTGCTGTATGCTAAATATGGATCATTATATTTACAAACAAATATGTCATTCACCACTCATCAAAGAAGTTTCTTTTTGCAACAGAGGGAGATGATTACAGAGTTCCAAAACTGGTAACACAGAATATGAGTCTGACAGATGCCCAGTCCTAAGTGACACAATGGAACCCTGAATAAGACTCCTATATGAAACCTCATCCACCCACAGTTCAGGGACCATTGCAGAAGAGGGGGCAGAAAGAGTGTAAGAGCCAGGGTTGGTGCATGGACATAAGGAAACAGAGGCTTTCAGGCTCCTGAGAGTTTGCTCATATGAATTTACAGCAATAGTGTTAGCAAGCACAAGACCCTGCAGACTCAATCAGACAAAAACCCAGCATAGAACTGTGGAAATGGACAGAAGGCCTCAACATTAGCTGAAGAACTGTTAGCAACTGATTACTGCTGGGCGAGGGAGAGTTTATTTTCTTTAAGCGAGAGACCCTAGATAGGCTGACTAGACTCCAGTGAACTACCTTTCACTGAAGGACACCTGGGTACACAAACTTGACTCAGTAGGCCTTAACATGTATGACAGAACACATTAAATCCAGTGGCGGGCATGTAGGGAGTGCAGATGGGGGAGGGGTTATAAAGATGATTAGGATATTTTATATGACATGCACAAAAATTCAATAAAATTATACATTGGAAAGAAATAACAGATTAGGGCTCAGACAGAGATATATCACACACATTCACACAGAGACAACCACATGATCAACCAATGAGAAGTCAGTCACCTACAAGCCAAGGAGAAAGAAGCCTTCAAAGAAATCAACCCTACCAGCACCTTGATCTTGGACTTCAACCCCCAAAATTGTGAGAAAATAAAACGAGCTTTGCAAGCCATCCAGTGTGCAGCTAGCAAACTGCTACACCGTACATAGGTGATTACGAAAGTACTGGACCTGACTTACAGTAGAAAATTCACTGATGTTCTGTGCGCCATCCTACAGAACCACCAGATGTGGCAGGAGAACGATTGTGGTTTTGCAAATTCAACCCCATGTGAATTGACATGGATATGCCATGTCAGCTCCTTACATGCATGACCAACATTGTAGTCAACTATATGATTTTTGAAATGACAGATTTGATAGATTTCCAAACAAAATAAATTACTACATATCTTCTTGCATTAACTAGAAAATAAACTGCATTACAACTGTACAAAAAGCACTTGTGTTTCTATGTCAGATGGGGTTCATGACTAAGCCAAAATGCCATGTAAGATATGCAGAACACTGGGTATCTACATGCTCTGTAGAGCTCTATCACCTGTGGCAAGACATTTAAAACCCGCAGATGGGACTTTACCCACAGCCACCTACCCAGTCATTTAAGCAAAACTATGCTTACATTTCCAGAATGCCCCCCAGGGGGCAGTGCTTCATTTTCTGAGTACCACTTAAGCAATTTATCTTCAGTTTCTCCTAGATCACACCAACATTCACAGGATTTGAGAAATAGTTCAAATTAGTTCTAACCCAAACTCTGGTACTTTAGGATCCTCACATACTTCCCTTTCCCATAAATCTCACAGCTGTGACCAGCATTCCCTCTGGAGGAGGCTGCTCACTGCATCTCGCTTCATTTTCTGAGTACCACTTAAGCAATTTATCTTCAGCTTCTCCTAGATCACACCAACATTCACAGGGTTTGAGAAATAGTTCAAATTAGTTCTAACCCAAACTCTGGTACTTTAGGATCCTCACATACTTCCCTTTCCCATAAATCTCACAGCTGTGACCAGCATTCCCTCTGGAGGAGGCTGCTCACTGCATCTCCAGAGCACTGTTTGGGTCCATTGTTTCAACAGTTATTTCAACTCATTGTATGGAGCCCAGGTTGTGCTAAGCAGTGGAGAGTCACAACTCCTTAAGCTCCAGCCCTCGTGGTTTAGTGTGCTTAGAGGTGAATGAAACAGAGGAACATGGAAACAGATAGATAGAATCGTGCCTTGCCCATACATGCCAGGTCATGGAAAGTACCTACAAAAAACCTATTACTGATACACTTCCTAAGAATGTGGAAAAGCAGCCATTGTCCAGTAAAAACAAATATAAATATTATTCACATACTTAAAGGCGCATAATTGATTCCTTAACTTAGTTTAATGAATATATAGAAAACTGCATAATTATTTCTGCATTCAAAACATAGCTTTTTTAATTCTTAAAAAGCCCTGATATTTCATGTATGCATGATTTTTTCCACATTTTCTTTATAGAAACAGTATATGCTCTTTTTTTTTTTTTTTTTTTTTTTTTTTTTTTTTTTTTTTTTTGTTTTTTTTTTTTTTTTGGTCTTTTTGAGACATGGTCTCCCTGTAGCCCCAGCTGACCTGGAACTCGCTATGTAGACCAGGCTGGCCTCAAACTCACAGAGATCTGCCTACCTCTGCCCCCCAAGTGCTGGGATTAAAGGCGTGTGCCACCATGCCCAGCCAATATGTATGATTTTTTAACTATAGCATAGAGCAGATGTCTCCTAAAGGACTATTCATCCAAAAATACATTTCTACCACTCTTATTATTACATATTCTGTTTATAAATAAACAAAGTGAGAAGCTAAAGTTGTTGGTGATAACATACTGCTCAATAAACAAGATTGGTTCTTTTAAAAAAATATTTTATTTATTATTTTTATTTTATGTGTATGAGTGCAATGCCTGCATGTAGGTAGGTGCATCCATGTTGTGCAGTGCCCAAGGAGGTCAGAAGAGAGCTTTGGATCCCCTGGAATTGGAGTTACAGATGGTTGTGAGCCACCATGTGAGTGCTGGGAATAGAACCCGGGTCCGCAGCAAGTGCTCTTAACAACTGAGCCATCTCTTCAGCCTCACAAGATTGATTCTTTAAGTAGGAATTGTTCTTGGAACTTTTTGTTCCTGGGATTTTACAAATAATATCCTAGCTAGAACACACAACTGAGAAGCTGCTTTTCATACTAGGTCATACATGACCTAGTTATAGGGCTTAAATATTTGCTGTTTTAAATGCTGAAATGTTCTTTCTTTTCTTTCTAAACTTTCAGAAGCCAAGATTGATAACATCAAATTGTGAAATTTTATTTGAAGATAAGAACTTGGATCCTTATAAGGTAATTTGAATTAAGAAATTTACTCCTCGGGCTGGAGAGATGGCTCAGCAGTTAAGAACACTGGTTGTTCTTGCCAAAGACCCAGGTTCGAATCCCAGCACCCACATGGCAGCTAACAACCATCCGTAACTCCAGTTCCAGATGATCTGATGGCCTCTTCTGTCTTCTGCAGGCATTGCACGACATGGGTGCACTTACTTACATGCAGGCAATACACTCATACACATAAAATAAAAATAACAAATAAAATAAATTTAAAAAGAGATTTAAAATCAAAAAAAAAAAAGAAAAGAAAAGAAAAAAATTTACTCGATCCCTGCTGAGCCTCCATGTTGGATGCTTCATAAACAGCAGTGGCAATGACATTTATAATTTTCTGTATACCAAAAGATGCTCCACATCTCACTTCTTTTAGTCCTTAAAATAAGCCAGTGTAATATGTAATATTTTCTCTATTTCACACATAAGAAAATTGGAATTCAGAGACACTGAAGACCTTGTTCAAAGTCATCAATGCAGAATTAGAATTTACAGACAAATGTAACTCCTGTATTTTAGGCTTAAATACTGAGATATCAGAAATGAACTCAACTCCCCAATGTTTCTTTCTCCATCATTTCTGCGTCAGTGAAACTTCTTGCTCTATTTCTGAAAAAACATAAACATCTTCCTATCTTCAGTGTGTCTTTGTGTTGTGAACTATGTTCCCAAGGCCTCTATGTAGGAGAAAATTTTCACCTAAATGTCTCTTAAGACTCTTTTGGAAAATCACATAGAAAAAAGTTGAATTCTCCAAAGTAGACAGGCAGCTACAATTTGCTTGATAGTGGCAGATCTTTTCATAGAGTTGAATGTGGGATTGTTCAGATCTTTAGGAAACAATTCAATATTTTACAACAATGACTAATAACTTATTTTATATCCCATCATGTTCCAACGGCTATAAGTTTCCTACCCTTTCTTAGATATTTGTATTTCTTTAAAAACTAGAAAGCAGGAACTGGAGAGATGGCTCAGTGGTTAAGAGCACTGACTGCTCTTGCAGAGGACCCATGTTTGAGTCCCAGCACCCACATAGCAGCTAACAACCATCTGTAACTCCAGTTTTAGAGGATCCAGTGACCTCTCTGTCTTCCGTGGACATTGCACAACACGGATCCACTTACACACATGAGGGCAATGCAGTCATACACATAAAAATACAAAAATAAAATAAATAAAATACTTTTTTAAAAAGCTAGAAAACAGCATTTAACTGAATCTATAATGTGCAAGGCCTGTTGTAAGAATGAGCCATGGGTGATACACAGAGAACAGAACAGAAAGGAGCCTTGACTAAAACTGCAGTGCATCCATTTTCAAAGGAGAAAATCAAGGAAGTCACATGCATAATTATGGGCATCTCCCAAATTAAAACTGGCTTCCACTGGAGACATCTTTCATGTTCCAAGCTCCCATGCTTCAATGATACTGATAAGATCGTATTTACACTCTGCCGCTGTCTTAAATTCACTTTGTTTATTGACATGCTCTGTGCATTGTTGGATATATGGCCTGCTGAGGTGATCAGTAGTGTCAGGATCCTCTTTCCTATTATTTTTGCTTGATAAGTGCTGGTCACCTGCTTCTCCATTATTCTCCCTTTCACTACACACCTGTTGAGCTCCACAGTATCCTGCTTGGCAAATTTATCTAGGCATTTACCTTCTTCCCCTCTCTAATTACAACTCAAAGACACTATGGGATTCTATTTGAAATGATAAGAATGATATAAAGAGCTCATTCATTAAAGGATTGCCAAGCAGGGTCACTGGACCCTCACTTGAGTATCCAGCCACTCTTCCCAGCCAACTAGTCCAGCCTTGGAAGACAAAAGAAAAATGAGGACAAACCTAATAGAGGGATGCTTTTGGGAGCCCTTGTCAAGAAACTCCAATGGACTTTCATATGAACTTTTGAAAATTGCCCTGTTCTGACTTTTTTCTAGTTCCCTGTCTAGAACTTGTAATGCTAATTACTCTTGCCTTTACTTCTCCTTCACATCTCCCTCCCATTCATGATTCAAGGACTTTCTTCTCCCCTTAGAGACAAGAGTTATGCAATTTTGGAGTCTTTTAGATAGACCCACTGAAGGGGTACTCCAATTGCCTCACCCTGTGTCCCTGTTCAGCATGGAAGAAGCCAGAGTGGTCGGCGTCCCTATTCCCTCTTGGCAATTTGGGTAACCCCTTCAGAGGATGCGTGGTAAGAATAGGAGGTAGAAATTGGCTAGGCAATTAGGGTAAAAGACCCCAAAGAAATGTAGCCAGTTTCTTGGCTAAAAGTCAAAATGTGCTTGGGTCTGTTAGCCACCTACTCTGTTCCAAAGGCCAAAAATGTCAAAAGTGTTTGGGAGCTTGTATCTAATCCTTAAAAGATTTTGGGTTACCTCTTCAGAAGGGGGACTGTTGGAGGGGAGGGAGTGGACATGGATTTGATCAAAATACCTTATATACATGTATGAAATTCTCAATAAAGTTTTTGTAAAAATTTTTTTAAAGAATGATATAAAGCCTAATAGAGATAAAAGAAGTGATCTGAAAAAGTCATAGATTCAGGCAAACAAAAGGACAAATTAGGAAAAGGAAAAACAGGGATGACAACCAGGAACAGAGGCCTCCGGATTAGGGGAAATAGAACACTGTAACAAATTCCAATCTGACATTCAAATGAGCATTCATTTTCAATGAGGGGTGAAGTAGGTGGGACCTGACAACAGAAAACTCCAGACCAGGCAGGGGTTGTTTTTCAGTACAAGGCTAGAGTGAGGCGAGGCACTGGTCTGGGTGAGGATTCCTAGACATCACTCTTTAGGAAGATTCCGTCCTATGCCCAGATAAATAGGAGACAGTGTGAATGATAAGAAGGGAGCCAGAAAAAGGCAGTAAGTAGCAGCATATGAGAGTCATCAGAGTATGTGAAGATCCAGGATCAAGATCCAGGAACACCAGGGATTGATGCAATTAACTGGAGGCGGGTAGAAAACCAGTTGCCTAGACAGGGCCACAGTGAAGAAATTGGGTTGAGGCTGCAGGTTAATGCTCAGGGGAGGGTTGAAGTCTTGTCTTTTGCTGCCTGGTGGACTAGACTCGGCTAGACTCACTTATTTATGCTGTACTATATCATGCAGCCTCAGTAAATGGTGGGACCTCAGAGCCCAAAGTTGAGCCAAGAAAAACTGAGGTTACTCCAGCTCATGTGCAGCATACAGACCAAAATGAAAAGAAATACAGAAATTGATGATAAAGGAAAATGTGAGAGCTGAACGAATATCACAGTATTGGCATGAAGCAGACCTGTAGCCACACCCACAACTCCATTTAGCTTCCTGGACTCTAACCAGGCCAGAGCTTAGATACTCCATGGTTATAAAATACAACCCCCTGTAGAATCTAGCATAGCTGGATATGGTGAAAAGAATATTCTCTTGCAGTTTATTTGGAGTTACTCCTCTTCTATATATATAAATCTATAACCTAGCCTTAAGTACCCTAGAATAATGCATGCTTACTTTTGAAACAGGACACATCTTAATACATTTGATGCAGATCATGAATAGCGCTAACTTATGGGGAGTGAGACTCACTCTATGCTTTCATCTTTATTAAGTATCCATATATAATGGAGGGAGGGAGGGAAGGAAGAGCAAGAGAGAGAGAGAGAATGAATCATAAGCCACGTAGCTAAGATATCACTATATGGCCTGAAGTTTTAAGCTTTGTTTTGTTTTTCAGTCTTTTCTGTCAGTTTGGTGTGAGCTCGTCTTGAGAAAATAATCAGTAAGGTTCTAGCCAGGAACAACCTTGATTATTTACAAATGATTTGGACCTTAAATGTCCCCCCAAAACCAAGTGTCCCCACCTAATGACATTGTTAGGGCATGCTGGAATATTTAGGAAGTGGGGCTAGTGGAAGGGAATTAGAGCACTGGGGGCACACCCTTGAAAAGGATATTGGGACCATGGCCCTTCCTCTCTTTCTCTCTAGTTCACTTCCTCACCAGCATGAGGTAAACAGGTTCCTCCCACTGCAGAAGTCCACCATGATGCTGCAAAGGCCCAAAGCTATGGGGCCAAGTGACCAGGGACTAAAACCTCTGAATTGTGAAACACAATAAATCTTTCCTATTGTAAGTTGATTTTCTCAGATATTTTGTCTCAATAACATAAAACTAACTGTGTTTCAAAGAAAGAAATACAATAGAAGGGAATGGTTAAGCCAGTGTTAGATTAACTAAAAGTCAGAGGTGATGAAGTAATTCAGAAGTGAGTAACTGAGTAAGAACAATTTTTCTGCTTTTGCTTAACAAACTATTTCAAAATCAGCTGATTTAAAGCAGCATGATTTCAGTGTCCTTATTCTTATTGAACTCTAAGAGGTCAGTGGGTTCACACTTGAGTGTTCTCACACAGATAGCGCCAGGTGATGGAGCTACCAGAGTTATTAGGTTAGTCTCTGAGTCTTGACAGCCTAATAAAGTAGGTCTACCCACCCATCTTCAAGAAGCCAATTAATCAAAAGTAATAGTAAAATTAGAAAAATGTTTATTAAATGCTGCTACATTATGCAAAGGGGACAAAGATCATGTGACAACCCCCCTACACACACCTATGTCCATCTTCAGAGTACTGGCATGTGGTTTAGGTTTAAGTACAGGGCCACAGTTAAGCAGTCCTAGCTGCCCAAGGTGTGGTCCCTCCCATCGTGGTCTAGGCTCCAGTCTCTCCTGCAAGGTAGTCTGACAAGCTGTCAGAACTATAGGAGATTCCTTTCCAGGATACAAGTTTCCTCTCTGGCTGGCACCAGGATTCAGCCTTCTCCTTCTCCCAACATGAGAGTCCTAGGGAAATTCTTATCACTTGAGACCACTTCTAAGATGCACATGTCTCTAGAATATCCTCATTCCTGCCAGGCCAATTACAGTGGGGGAGGTTGGCATTATCTGAAAGCTTATTTGTACAAGTCTGGTGTTCAATGCTGATCACTGGTTGTGGCCGTAGTTGGGCTGTTGGCCAAAATATCCACACTAGCTCCTGGATGTGGCCTTGGTTATATTACAAAACAACAGTCTTAGTCTTATCACATGAAACTCAAGCTTCAGAGGCAAGTTATTCAAGGCAACAAGATAGAAGGCCCATTATCTTTTATGAGCTAGCCTAGACATTTCAGTGTCTTTTCTACCAGTTTCTGTTTACTGATCACTCAATAAAGTGGGCCTAGATTCAAAGCAAGAGGACAACCATATTTTAGTGATAGGAATGTCAGAAAATATGTGGACTATGTTAAGACCACTAAAGAGAGGAAGCAGATACCATCTCAGTGTCTGATAGAAAAAAAAAAAAAAAGCATAATGTTAGAGGAACCAAGAACTGTGAAATTCAAGCTTCATGAGCTGGAGGCAGGGAAGAAGCTGTACTGAACTCACAAGGGGGTGTTGCCTGGCAACTTCTAAAAGAATGGGAAAGTTAATTCAGTTCTTGTCATCCAAGGCTAGTGATCCCATAGATGCAATGCTGGTCATTCCATCATGTGTGCTGTTCTTGTTATCTGCATCTCACCTTAAAAGCTAGCTTGTCAAAACTCTAACTGCTACTCTGGGAAACTCTCTGCTCCTCTGATTTTTGTGAAATAATAGTTTTGAAAAAAACTTCATTAAAATGAGCCAGTTGCAGTTTTAGAAACTGAGTCTTAGAAACTTTCACACATGATTATCTATTTGACCGATTGACAATAGTAAGTTAACATATGAAGAAAAGCAATTGTGCCCAATTACAATATTCAATTCTCAATAAAGTTTTTGTGAACGTTAAAGGAAAAACAAACAAACAAAAGTATTCTGAGAGACATAATAACCAAACATAACATGATTGTGACTAAGACAGATAAAACTATAGCAGAAGATTATTCTAGCCAGTTGTAGAAATTTCAGTATGATCTGAGTGTTAGATAAGATAAATGTTTACTAAACTAGAAGGTGTAGTTCTAAGAAAACAAACTTACGAAGCAGGATGCATGATATGAATATGTACCACGCTGTTAACAGTGCTGATCCCCAAGGTTGGGAAAGCAGAAGTATGCTTTGTTTTGATTTTGCTTATTTTATGATCTTATCTTCTATGCTGCATGTTATATGTATATATATATGGTGAGATAATTTTAATTAATCTTTTCAAACTATTACATGGAGATGGACATATATTCATCTAGATCTGTCCCTCAGATTTGCAACCTCAGAAATAAAATGTCATGACAATGAACAAACTCACACCCCTGAACATAGAGTCCCGGGTACAATTTAAAGGCAGAGATAAGCCCTCATGTGGGAACCAATATGCTCTCTTGGACATAATAGGTAGTAGCAATTTTGAACTAAGTTCTATAGAGGAGGATTTGAAGTTTTCCTCTGAATTAATTTCCTCTCTTCTTGCTCAGCTCATGAAAATATCCAGTTCCCTCCACCCTAAGTTTACTCAGTGTTCAGTCCTATGCTTTTCTACCTTCCTTTCCTTTCTACTTTATATGGCCCCACATAGCAGACCATCATCTAAACTGATGACTCCCATACAGTCGCTTATATCTTCATTCTTTACAGCTCCCTAAGATATGTTGGGCATTTCCATTTGATTTCTTATGGGAACATAAATTAAACCTATCTTGCATTAAATTTAATCAGAAACTATTTTAAAATCTTGTTCAAATTAACACTAAGAGCTCTTGGAGTCTTTCTTGGAAGCACATTCACAATCTTCTTAATATGCTATTTTTTGTATTATGTTTACATATAAGCCATTATTTGGTGTAGTAGTGATTGAGGATAGCATGTAGACTCTTGGAAGAAGGGCAAGAATATAATCAGGATTTTCCTGTGTAATAAGAAAATCGAAGCACTAGTTCTCAAGTTGCTCTTTTCTTACCCAGCATATGCACTAGGACTGATAATGTAACTCAGCAGTTGAGCTCCTGCCTAGCATGCACAAAGGCTCATGCTCCATCCTCAAGATCATAAAATAGAAAGGAATATTACAAAGTATGCACATTAACAAACAAATAAAATTTGAATATATATGTATATATGCAAACACAGAGAGAGCATTCAGTAATATAGGTGTCCTGAAGAAAACAAAAAATGTTTTTAAATAAAAATTTATATTCAATATAATTGTTAGAAGTTTAGAAATTAATGAATACTTTCCTTTATGCTGAACATCATAAAAGCTGTTTGTGTAGCTATAAGATCTGGTTGTGGTTGGAAAAGTGGTTGTGGTTGGAAAAGGCGAGGACTGAACATGTGCTCCTGGGAGGAGGACTTAGCAGTGTGGCTTCTTTACATTTTCCCTGGGTCAGACATCATAGACCCTATGCCTGCTGATCTATTTAAAACACAATTTTGATATCTACTTGGAAGCAGAGCCAATTTCACATGAAAATATAGAGAACCCAAATAATTCTTATTGTAGACACTACTCTCAAGTTGGTTATATTTTTAATATGGTACCACAAAGGATATTTTGAGGTCAGAAATGAAGCAATATACCCATCTAGACTTTTATTCATTTATTTACGTGTGTGTGTGTGTGTGTGTGTGCGTGTGTGTGTGTGCGTGTATATGTGCCCAAAGCATGTATCTGGAGGTGAAAGGACAACTTGTGGGAGTCAAGTTCTCTCCTTCCACCATTTGCTCCTGGAATCTAACTCTGGTCCTCAGGCTTGGCAGCAAACACCTTTACTGACCAAGCCATCATGCCAGCCATCATACAGACTTGTTGAACTAACACTAAACTACTTCTGATTCATCTTCCCCTACTGTCTAATTTTTTATGATGATTTCCTCCAAATGTCCAATTTCTGATTTTTAAAAAATGTTCCTATGACTCCTAAGAGACTAAATATATTTCTATTATTCTTTAAAATGATTTTTAACATTGTAGCATTTTCCTACAGTTGATGTAGTCACATGGAAATCTGTGAACAAAGCTGACAGCATCTGAAGAGGTAATATGGAACAGAGTATCCCTCTCTGCCCTCCTGGGACATGGAAGTCAGTCCTGCCTGGGCACTTTCGATCTGAATATGCAAGCCTTTGTTGCAGTCCAGTCTTATTTTTACAAAGTATCAGTCTATTATCTTTCCTCCCACCTGCTTCTTTTCCTCTATGGAAATCTCTTTCATCCTCATTTTAGAACTCTTAGTACTGCATCCACAATTTTTTCTTTTTTCTTTTCCTTTTTCTTAATGGTGGTTTCATTGACTTTGTGCTTTACAATGCTTTGAAATGTCCTCCAATTGACCTTCCAGAATCCAATTCTGATCTTTATAATGACTAATCTCTCTTTAATTTCCCTGTTCCTTTTTATATTTAAAACCTAAAAGCCTTATTTTAAGATTTAAGAAATCTCTCTGAAACTATAATGCAATCTTGAGACTTCTGATTTGCCATCCTGCCCCTCTCCCACTTGCTCTTCTTCCTTTCCTTTGATATGTCACAAAGGGACTGCAAGGCCCCTAGCATAGTAATCTCTGTGCATTCCTGTGAATCTGTCCTCTTACTGTCAGTGGTGAGGAGACAGAGACACAGCTCCACATCATCACCTTCATTAATCTGAGAATTCCCTTACATTTCTAGGGACCTCAACTCAAGCGAAATTAAGATCTTGGATTCACTGCTAAAAAGAATTTCAGAACTAGCCAGTATAATGAAACAGGAATTTTATTAATGATATTTTAATAGAAGCTTAAGCAAGAGTTAAGAGGCAGAGAGGTGTTCAAAAGAAAGACACACTCTAAAGTATGAGTATTTGAGTTTCTCAAAGAATGAGTCCTGCAAAGTAAGTTGTACCCAGGGTGGGTATGGACTTCTACAAGAGAAGGTAATTAATTAAAGGTCTTAGCATTAGCTGTATATACCATTTTGGTGACTCTCAAGTTATACTTCAAAAGATTGCTAAAAAAAAAAAAAACTTTTTTTCTTCTTCATTTCTCTTTTGATAGGCAAGATATGTGAGTAGTTCTAGAAATGTCTTCGATGGCATTATAATCTGATAAGATAAAACCAGAAGCCACATGGGTTCAACAGAAGCTTTAGCACATGTCCTTTCTCTGTAAAAGGGCTTTCTGGTGAGTTTCCTAGAAAATTACAGCTGGGGAGGGAGAAGATGTCAAGCAGTCATTAATTGTGCTGGGTTGGAATTCTTGCTACACTACTGTGAAGACTTCAGCTGGATGCCTGAGTGAAGTATTCCTCTCATTCTTCTCATGTCGCCCAAAGTTCCCCTGACTTCCTACACTGCCTCATCACGAAGTTAATAGGGAAATGAGGAAAACTCCCCCTGGGAAGCAGTTCTGTTATTCGCAGAAAGGGATGTGAAGTCCAAAAAGGCTTCAGTCTCTTCAACAAACATTCAGAGAAGCGGGGTCCACATTCTCCTCGGCAAACAAGGAGCCTTGAAGGTCAGAAGTTTCTCCTACAATTCTGTGCATGAATTGACATGGCTTTTCCTCTGAGGAATTCACAGTTCCCAGAACGACAATCTCTCCCCAGGAATAAGAGTCCAGATTCTCAGTCCAATTCAACTTCAGCACTGCAGAACTGAAATCATCCCAAACTCATGATTTTGACAGGGTGAGTCATCACACCAACCCTCCAGCCTCAGCGTGTGCTCCACACAAGAGACAAAGTCAGCAGTGGGTGTCAAGGCAACAGGGATGTGTGTTCAGGCCACTTCTTGTCATAATTCTAGTGTCTGTGGGACAGATGGAAAAGAGAACTAAAGTGTGAGGCAAGATGCATTGAAACGGTCAGGATTATTTGTTTTATGCCTTATCAGCTTCCACAAAAGATTTAATATGATTTGCAACAGAACACAGACAACCAGCAAGCAAAACTTAGAGATCAAAAATCAGAGATGACATGTAATTTAGAAGAACAGGTATAGACCAGAGAAAATATGTGAAATAATTTTTAGTGCTAAATTAATTTTCAAACAAGGCAGGAAGTTTCCTGGGACACAGAATAATTCTAGTAGGTCAGAAAGCAACCTTGGGAAAATTCACTCATTAGAGTGAATAAATAGAGCTAAATTAAAAATTCTAGACATTCCTTACTGTACAACCCTAATTTCAGTGAGTTAGATGTCATCAAAGTCAGTTAAACCTCTAAAACTAAGTAAAACTAGTTATCGCCTGCCTATGAGGAATGAGTGATTTAGTTTACCATATTTGATCATTAAACTATGCCTCCTTCTAAGAGATTTATGAAATATTATGATCCTATAATGTCTATAAATAAGGAAATTATAAGTGAAAGTAGAAGAGGAAGAGCTAGAGACAAACAGGAACTGGTTTGTCATGGTTGGCTTCAGTCGTCAACTTGATGCACTTGCGAAGAGGGACCCTCAAGGGGAAAATTTCCTCTGTCGGATTGGCCTGAGTTGAGGGCACCTCTGTGAGGCATTTTCTTGATTATTGAGTGATATAAGAGGGCCCAACCCACTGTGGGTGAGGTTACCCCTGGGCAGGTGGTCCTGGGTTGTGTAAGGAAGCAGGCTAAGCACAGGACAGAAGAGGGAGCCAGTAAGCAGGTTTCCTCCATAGAAACCATACTTCAGTTCCTGCCTGACTTCCCTCAAAAAGATGGACTGTTACTTGGAAGTGTAAGCCGAAATAAACCCTTTCCTCCCCAGGTTGTTTTATGTCAGAATGTTTTATCACAGCAATAGAAAGAAAACTAGGAAATAGTTTGACAAATATTTTAGATAGTATTAATGAATAAATATATGATTCTAGGCCTGTTATTGATATAATTTCATTTAGAAATTATCCAGCTCTACCACATAGAAGTTAATAAGTACCTTTATTGAATTTCAATTTTATAATTTTTGAGACACAATCTTTTCCTTTTTGTTTGTGTATGTGTGTGTTTTTTCGTGTGTGCATTACATACATGTGTGTGGATGCCAGAAGTCAATGTCTAGTGTCTCCCTCTATCACTCTCTACCTTAATATTTTGAGACACAATCTTTCTTTTCCTATTTTTTTATTTGTGTATGTATGATTGTGTGTTTTTTGAGACAAGTCTCTCATTGAGCCTGAAGGTTACAGTTGGTCAGATTGTCTATCCAGAAAACTCCAGGAATTTTTTTCTCAGTCCCTGTAACTCTAGGGTTACAGACACATGCTGCCATGCCCATGTAAAAACATGGAGGCTGGAAATCCAAATTCAGGTCCTCATGCTTGGTGCTCGCATAGAAGGTACACTAGCAGCTGAACCATCTCCTCATCCCCTAAATTTCAGTGCTAAAGGTTCATGATGTTCACCCTGCTGATCAAGATCTGTCCCTCAGTGTAAATATGTAGCATAGTCAGCAAGAAGCCTGTTCGAGCAGTTCTCTCCAGCTTTAGCTTTTACAGAGACCAGAATTCTGACTACAATGCATAAATACAAATCTACCTGTGAGAATAGCTAGAATGATTTGTAAACTCATACTGTTTGAAGTCAAAATTGTTTGACTGAGTACAACTAACCAAGTACTCTGACATGAAAAGGCTCCATATAGTACTTATTCAGTGAGCATGAAAACTACCATGCACGTCTTTCTGCAAATAATCCTCACATCATGTGCAAATTCCTTCTCAGTAAGGAATGAATATTGTTTACACATACAGGCCAAAAGAATAGACTCTTTTCTAGTTCAATTAAGACTGTTGATCATGATAGTATATATTGATTGTCAACTTGACAGGATCTAGATTCATCCAAGAGACAACTAGCTATAAAGATTTTCTAAATTCGGTTAATTCAGATAAAAAGACCCACTCTAACTGAAAGTGGCACCATTCCTATTCAACTGGGGTCCTCAACTGCATAAAAAAGATAAAAATGGCAGGGAATGAGCGTTTATTTCTTTCTGCTTCCTGACTGCATATGCAAGGTGGCCAGCTGCCTCCATCTACTGCTGTGCATTCTCCACCATGATGAAATGTACCCCTCTAACTGTGAGCCAAAATAAATCCTTCCTTCCTTCCTTAAATTGCTGCATCTCAGCTATTTTGTCCCAGCAACAAGGAAAACAACTAATACAAACATAATTTTTATTTTGCTTCCTTGATCTTAAAAAAAAAAACCTGTTAGAACTCACAGCTAGGACACCTCCTCCCCTCCTTGGATAGGGCTAGTCCATATTCATGTCCCTGAAAACTCATCAGCTACATAGACAACCCAGCTCAAGGAAGACCAGGCCATGGTGATGCTAGAGAGCCAATCTAATGGGTGTCTCAGCTTTGGGTTCTTAAGAAACATTTTTTGAATTCTCAAGCGATTTAAGACAATAATATTATGGTTTAGATATGAAGTCTCTATCCACAAGGCTCAAGTATTGAAGATTTAGTTCCCAATATAACATTCACAGGTGGGTTTTTGAGGAAGTAACTAAATTGTGAGGATTTTGACCTAATCCACTGATGGAATCATAATTGCGTGAACTACTGGAACATGGGGTACTGTGAAAGGTGATGCCTACCTGGAGGAGGTGGGTCATTGGTCTTTGAAGTCTGTACCTTATCACCAACCTTTTCACTCTGTGTCTCTCTGTTTCCCAGGCACTATGAGGTGAGCAGTCTGTTCTGTCACAAGCGCCTGTCACCAGATAGACTCCCTCACTAGAGGCTCATTGCCATGGAGATGGCCAAACCTAGACTAAAAACTTGAGCCACGGTAAATCCTCCCTCATTTAAATTGGCTTCATCAGAGATTTTTTCACAGCAATGAACAGCTAACACATAGACATAAGTTAAGTCCTTGCAAACCAGACCCTTTGGTTTGAAAACCTCGAGAAGCTCAGGACAAAGAAGAACAAGGGATTTATATCTAGAAGCAAAAAGTCTACTTAGTAGTTGCCCATTTCATGACATTTTGATACCTCAAACTCTCACTCCAATCATGATTTGTTCATGTTGTGCTAATATTTCAAATTTGTTTTAATGCTACAAGCGCTAAGCTTCTGTAGCAACTAGCCACACATTAAACTCCTCTGACTTGTTTTCATTCCACCATGGCTCTTCGAGCAGTCACTGAGCTAATCCAATTTTCAGGCCCATTAGTCTGGAACTTCAAATCAAAAGCAAGGCCATGCATCTCCCCGATAGGTTTCTACAGCAGTAGCAAGCATAGCAGAAGCATAGTTTAAAGCTCTCTCACTGCCTGCAGATGAGTGCATGCACCATCTCCCAGGGCCTCTGACCTATATATGAATGGCTCCTTAAAGACTTGGGGGAAAGAAAGGGAAGATAGGGATTCCACTATTTCTTATCTCCTCAGTTCGCCATTAAGAGCAACAAAACAGAGTTTTTCAACAATGTGGACTGGAAAATGCCTGTTTCTAGAATTCCCAGGTCCCCCACTAAGCCCTGTTCTGTGTTTTGATGACATAGTTTCCTCCCTCTATTAACCTGCCATTCAAGAAGATCCTTGATTTAAAAGAAACCGAACATAAAACGCCCATTCCACTATCTCAAAGATGGCCACAGTTTAGCACCTTCTGCAGTCTAAGTGTGATTTAAGTGTGTCCTCCAAAGGTTTATGTGCTAGAAACTTAGTTCACACTGTGGAATGGTTGAAAGGTGGTGGGTTAAGAGGAGGTGGGTGGTGGTTGGGGCATGAACACCCATGAGAAGGGAGTAGCATTAATCTCACAGAATGGATTATATCATCCAAGAGGGGACTAGGTTCTATGAGTAACTGTTATAAAAGAGTAAGGCTGGCCAGTCTCTGATCTTTTGCTTCCTCCCTGGCCCCTGAGCTGTCCTACCTGAGTCTCTGCTGCTTATCTTGCCACTATGTGGTGCCATCTGCCATGGGATGTGCTGCATTCAGGGTGCCACTGGAATTCTGAGCCAAAAAAACCTTTGCTCCCCATACAAAACTTTGTGCCAGGTCTGTTAGCACAAAAAAAGACACTGTCCCACTAACACAATGTGTATCAGCACTACCTGAACAATAAGCAACCCAAGCAATTTTTAAATTACCAATACCTGGGCCCCAGCCCAGAATAACTGAAGCAGAGGCTCTGCGGGTAGGTGTAAACATGGCAATTTTTCAGGTGAGTCCGTTTTTTTATTTGCACAGGGGAAACAAAATGCTTAAAAAAAAACCAAAACCTAGAGTACCCATTTGTTGAATTCTGAGCAACAGAAAGAAAATAAATTATTTTTAGGACCCAGTGTGAGAGTGCTTTCCCAAGAGCCTTAAAATCCCAATTTGCTTTTCTCATTTGCAGACGGAACTCTAAAAGCAGTTCACCTATGCCAACCAAGTTAGAACTACACTGAAAAGACAATGTCTTATACCAATTCGGACCCAGAGCATCTGTGCAAAGCCACTTTCAGATTTCACCTATGGATTCCAGCCTCTGCATGCTGTGGATGTCACCAGTAGTGACAGCAGATGTCATTACAGGCCAGACATTTTTCTTTCTCTGTCATTTTTCTCTGTGATTCACTGGGTGAGCATCCACTGTAGATGCTGAATACTGGTAAACATTGGGAGATTAAGATCCTATGATTCTGTTGCAAATCTCTCCTAAATGGTGAACACATTCAAAGACAATTTGGGACAGCATGAGAGGTCAAATGATTTCCTTAATATTCCTCTCTTCTGATTTGCCTAAAAATTATTATTTCTTCTACATGAATCAATGAAAGTTTCATGGACTTAATTTGGAAAAGGTGGCACGTTTATCAGTAGTACCTACCGGCCCCTTCAAAAGCATTGTCCTATAACAAGTTTTCCAAGGTTTAGGCTCTAAGCAAGTAAGTTTCATAGCAAAAGAAGAGACAAGTAAATTCGGGATCTGGGAGAAGGTGCAATGAGAGGGTGGGTTGTAGACCTGGAAAGGGCACCAACATCCATTAGAGACACATGCAAAGGATGGTCCCAGGGAAGAGACAAAGGGCAAAAGAAACAGACATCACAGTTTCCATCTACTTCTCAGTGTGGCCTTAGGAAGGCCTGGAACTGTATATTCTAAGTAGAGCCCTTAGTTTAGAGCCCTTAGCCCTTAGCAGTTAGCTTTAGAGCCCTTACCTTTACCACTCTCCACCAGTGTCTTAACTGACTTCATGCATCTGGTTCCCAAGTTCTGACTCACTTCTAGCTTTTGCCCAATGTTACATTACACCAACTGCCCCCCCCCCACACACACACAGGACTACCTGACCCTCTGAGTATGGTAGAATGAGATCCTTCTAAAAGAAAGTCTGAAAATGAACAGTGAGTCATTGGTAACAAAGAAGAAATGTTTGTAATAGTAACAGTATTACTAAGAATTGCTTGTCTGCTAAGGAGTAGACAATGTGTGGTGTTAGGCTTCCATCATACCATGTCAGCATGCTTTATCTGCCTGCATACTTCTCTTTCCTTCTCTCTCACTGAGCTAGTCTTGTGCTGTTATCTGCCTAGAGAGTGATCACAGTATTTGTGACCAGTGTGTGTGTGTGTGTGTGTGTGTGTGTGTGTGTGTGTGTGTATGTGTGTGTGTGTGTGTGTGTGTGTGTGTATTTAGTGACCATGTAGTCTAGAAAGTAAAGACCTACCTGGGGGTTAGTTTCTTGCTATTTAGTGGGTGACATCTGAGTCCAAAAGAATGCAGTTACAGTGCCTTTTTATGTGGGAATTCCAAGGTTAATATAATCTGCAGAATTATGAGAGACATGTGTATAAGGTATTTTTATGACACTGCTTTCCATTCTTCTGTAAGAAGAGTTGCATCTATTAGAACATGCTGTTCAAGCTGTTTCAGTAATATACCCTAAGTTCAGTTGCTTATAAACAACAGAAATTTGCTTCTAATAGTTCTAGAGGATGGGGAAGCAAAGGTCAAATTGCTGCCAAGTGCATGTAATCTAATAGTATATGTTCTAGTTCGTGGATGGCACCCTCTCACTGTAGCCCCACATGAGAGGCAGGGCTAGTCATCTGTAGGTCATCTCTTTTATATGGGCATTAAACTTTTCATTTGGAGCTCTGCCTTTGTGACCTAATCACCTCCCAAAGGCCCCACTTACTAATACATTGACTTAAGGATTATGATTTCAATACATTTATTTTCAGACAGTGATTGGGGGGGAAATATTCATAACATAGCAAACATCATAAACCCACGTAGTGCTTTCTACCCCAAATTAAAGCATTATATCATGCTTCCTTTTCATTCATTATTTGTAATATAAATTACTTTTTTGTGTCTTTTTGAGAAAGGGTCTTCAGTAGCCCCAGGTGGCCTGGAACTCACTATGTAGACCAGGTTTGCCTTGAACTCACAGAGATCCGCCTGCCTCTGCCTCCAGAGTGTTGGGATTAAAGGCGTGTACCATCATACCTAGCTACGTGTAGTACATAAAGTTACTTTAAACACACTACAGAATCGACTGGAATAGGTAGAAATTGCTGAATTCAGAAGTTATCAACCAATGGTAAATGGTGTTGAGACAGGTTCTTAAGTGAATAATTGAACATATGGCCTGGATATTATGAAGGCAAAAATGAATATGACTCAAATGAATCAACCTCAAATTACTGGCTTAATTTTCAAAGTTAATTATAAATACAAATGATTTGGTGACAATCTACGATATATACTTTAATTTTTTTTAAAAAACAGCATAATAATTTCAGCTTTATATTTCCCTTAAAACTAGCAACAGCACAAGTGTGCAAACTTTGGGGCACAGGGTTTGAATAGCAAAGGAAGAAGTCAGCTTAGCCCTAGTCATAGATGACATGGTCCTCTACTTAAAAGACAGGAAGCTGCCACCAGAAAACCCTTTGAGCTGATAAACCTTTTCAGCAAAGTAGCAGAATACAAAATCAATGCACGAAGATCTGTAACCTTTCTAAATATCAATAATAAACTTGCCAAGGGGCAAATCAGGATAAAAATCCTATTCAAACTATCTTTAATAAAATAAACAAAACTAGGAATAAGCCTAACCAAGGAAGTGAAAGACCTTTACAGTAAAAGACAGGAACTGGCAAGATCTTCAGGTAAAAGTGCATGCTGCCAAGCTTGACAACCTGTATTTGATCTCCAGGACCCACATAATGGAAGGAGTGATCCAATGCTCTCAAACTGACCTCTGACCTCCACACATGTACTGTGGCATGTACACACACACACACACACACACACACACACACACAAAATAAAGATGCAATATTTAATAATCTTAAAAAGACACTGAAGAAGACACTAGAAGATAAACAGACCCCCAATGATCACAGATTGGGAGGAGTAATGTGAAACTTACTGAACGTAATCCACAGGTTGAACACAATCCCCACCACAATTCCAATGACATTCTTTACAGAATTGGGGAAAAAATCCTAAAATTCATATGGTAGGAGGAGGAGAGAGCTAAAAGACTGTAAGGGAGATAGTGACCAGAATGCATTATATACATGTATGAAACTGTCAGAGAAAAAAAAATAATTAAAAATTCATATGGAAGCAAAAATTACTGAATCAATATAGAAACCCTAATCAGAAAGAGCAATGTCGGCAGCATTATAATACTTGACTGAAAATTATCCTACAGGACCTTAATAACAAAAATTATGTGATAATGCATGAACACATGTACGTAGACCAAGTAGACCAAGAACAGAGGACCCAGATATAAACCCACACAGTTATAGACACCTATTTTTGGACAAAAGTATGAAAAGTTTACAATGCAAAATGGTTGTCTGTTATGGAAACTATATCTGTCTGTCGAAAACAGGAAACTAAATCAGTATCTCATACTTTTCACAAAAAGAATTCAAAATGGATAAAAGACCTTAATGTAAAACCTCAAACTTTGAAACTGATTGAGGAACCTGAATGAACAATTCAAGATACAAGCAAATGCACAAATTTTCTGAAAAGGACTCTAGTAACATAGAAAATAATCCCAAAATTTGACAAATGGGATGTTACAAAATTGAGAAACCTTATGCACAGCAAAGCGAATAATTACCAAAGTGTTAAGACAGCATAGAGAATGACTAAAATCTCCCCCTCCAAAAAAATCTAGAAGGAACTATCATATGTGAGAAATGGGATAATCACACCAACAAAAGAAATTTTTGTAATAAATCATAAGATTTATTTTAAAACACTTCTTTAGTATACATACAATACCGTTTATTAAAGATGAAAATAAATCGGCATGCTAATGGTGTAGGTATCTCTATTTTTAGAGAAACAGTAATTAAATCTTGGCTAAATCTTTGATACTTCAGGATAATGAGCATTTTCATCATTTTTCAGATTGATATTATTTTAATTTAAACTAAAAGAAAATTGTATTTGAACTAAAAATATCAGAAAATTATATTATTTACCAAATCCTAGACACTAGGCCACCAGGGAATTTCACTTACCACATCCAGAATAGAAAAAAATCTTTACTGTCTATACATCAGACAGTTTATTAATATTGCATAAATTAAACACTCAGACCCCAAATTACCGTTCAATAACTGGGCTAATTAGAAAGTTTTCTAAAGAAAAGATACACATGACTAATAAATATTTGAAAACATGTTCAACATCCTTAGCTATGAGGGAAATGCAAATTAAAGCTGCTTTGAGGTTCCATTTCACCCAAGTCAGAGTGGCTAACATCAAGGAAACAACACACAATGGTTCTAGTCAGCAGTAAAGAAAGATAAACTAATGAAATGTGCAGGTAAATGGATGGATCTAGAAACTGTTATACTAAGTGAAATAACACTCAGAAAAACAAAAAATGTATATTCTCCCTCATCTGGGATCCTAGCACCAAATCTTTATAAGTGAGTGTGATGCAACTGCAGGGACCAAGAATATGGAAGGAAAACAGGGAGCTAAAGGGAAAGAAGGAACCCAAGAGAGAAGAATAGTAGGATAAAGGTGTTATTAAGGGAGAAATATGGGGCTGGAAAGATGGCTCAGCAGTTAAGAACACTGGTTGTTCTTGCAGAAGACCTGGGTTCGAATCCCAGCACCCACATGGCAGCTAACAACTGTCCGTAACTCCAGTTCCAGGGGATCCAGTGGCCTCTTCTGTCCTCCGTGGGCATTGCACAACATGAGTGCACTTACCTACATGCAGGCAATACTCTCATACACATAAAATGAAAATAATAATTTTTTTTAATTTTAAAAAGGGAGAAATATGTAAAAAGGGGGTTAGTTAAAGGGGAGAAGAGGACAGAGGACTATACAAAGAATTATGGGGATAAAGGGGAAAAAATTCTCCATATTATCGAAAAACAGTAAGGTCTTTTGGGGAAAAGCAAATATTCATTTGTTGAAATATTGTGGTAATGAGGAATAAAACTAAGCATCTAGTTCTTATCAATTATTCACCGAGTTTGTATTTGTATTCACAATACAAACCAAAAAATATTTTATAGATATAAAAACAGAAAAGAAATAATAGTTAAGTAACTTGTAGGATCAGGAAGTTTCTCAATTGCAGAGTTGAGATTTTCTTCTAAGCCAGTCTATTGATTTCTACATGGTTGTCCTTATAATAGTACAATATGATTTCAACTTTTCTGTGAAAACTTGCTGTCTATCAGTCATGGTGTGTGCTGGATAGCTTTAGTGTCAACTTGACATACTTGGGTTAAGGGAGCTTCAATTGGGGAATTGTCTCCACTGAACTGGCCTGTGTCCATGTCTGTAGAGCATCTTCTTGATTGTTGAGTGATGTAGGAGGGCCCAGCCTACTGTGGGTGCTGCCACCCCTGGGCGGGTGATCCTGTGTTGCATAAGAAAGCAGGCTGAGCAGGGGCCAGGGGAGCAAGCCAGTAAGCAGCGTTCCTCCATGGCCTGTGCTCTAGTTCCTGCCTCCAGGTTCCTGCCCTGAGTTCCTCCCTTGGGCGCCCTCATGAACTGGGACCCAGGATATGTAAGCTAAATAAACCCTTTCCTCCCCAAATTGGTATTGGTCAGAGTGTTTTGTCACAGAAATGGAGAAACAAAATAGGACATGGTGGGTTGGGGTATTGTAACATTTGAGTTGATGGAAAAAGGACTCTCATAACACTCAGGAAGTTTATGAAAGTTAGAAAATTTAGGATGTTCATAAAGTTACAAGAGTCACAAGGTTATAGGATCAGTAAGCAATTGCTGGAGAGAAAAGCCTTTCTCTAGTGCAACTACGTACAAGTTAGGCATGAACACCAGGGATGCAGCTTTGTTTCTTCACCCATCTTGAGGTGGTCTCTTCAGTGATGTAGCTGTATTTGAGTCCCCCCATGCACATAGAGGTAACCACTGATGCTTTCATAAGTAATCGTGATAAATTCACCAGTTCATCAAGCTGGATATGAGGAAGACGTTTTAGTTAGGTTTATTGTTAGTGTCCTTTGTGGAGTGAATTAACATTTGTATACTTCTTCCCAAATAAAGTCACACAAAATGCTTAAAAACAGTTTTCATGGAAATATTATGACTGCATGTTAATGAAATAGGATTCATAATCTTAAAATTGAAGAAAAGAAGGAGGATATATACACAATGAATCAGAAATCAAAATAAAGCCTTTTGTTGTGTTCATTTTAAAATCACATGGAAAAATAATGTGCTTATTCAGTTGAACTCAAAGATACAAACTACAAATGATTCTAAACAAGTTAAACTATGCCTTGCTGAAAATAAAAATGGTATTTTCACACACAGAGAAATAGATGATAGACAGATGATGATGATGATGATGATAGATAGATAGATAATAGATGATAGATAGATGATAGATAGATAGATTGATTGATTGATTGATAGATGATAGATAGATAGATAGATAGATAAATAGTAGATTGATAGATGATAGATAGATAATAGATGATAGATATAGCTAGATGATAGATAGATGATAGACAGATAGATGATAGATAGATAGATGATATGATAGATAGATGTTAGATAGATACATACATATATATACATACATAGAGAGATAAATAGATAGATAGACAGATAGATAATTTTTGAGATAATTCTACAAATAGCTTCCTTTACTACCTTGACTTAACCATTGGGAGAACCAGCACAATAAAGTACAGAGATGCTGAGAATCATACAGAGGTGGGCAGCATTTGAACATGAGCATCTTGACTTCATGCTGAATGGACAGAAGGCTCTGCTACCCCAGACTCTGATACAGAGATCTGAAACTCAGTTTTCTGAGTTTCACATTCAAATCTTCCTCTGATTTTTACTTCTAGCAAAAGTCTTGGGAAATCTGCCCCAAGTCACTGCAGTACTTGAGCTAGTAAAAACTTAGGGGCCATTGTGATTTTCCATGGCTTTACATTTCCTCAGGTAAACTAGGTGTTTCTTTATTAAGAAATTACAGTATAATCCAATACATTAGAAACTTGTAACAATTTTCATACACTATAGTATTTCTTTAATTTATGCTCTGGCATGGTAACAAATACTATGACTGCTATTGTACTATCACTAAGCAATAAACTATAAAAAGTTCAGGAGAAAAAATCTCCAGACACATAGTAAATATATATATATATATGGTTGTTAAGTGAAAATCCCAGTGCCAGAGGTGGGTTGCCCCCGATGAACTGTTGGCCTGAGGGACATTAGATGTCCCCAAAACAATAAAGGCCATTTCCAATAATGTTGGTTATACACCAGAAGTGGACAAAAAAAACCTATTGCTGAAGACACTGCGTGATGTGCACACAGGAGAGGGAGTAGTCTGCAACACACAGATAACTGAGGGAGAATAGTTCCCTATCATTCTCCTCAGTAACAGACCCCGTGTGTTGCACTACCAACATACCAAACAAGATGTTCCTGCTGATGCAATAGTGGAGCATCTAGTGTGTGTATAAGGAGCAAATTTTCAATTGGATATAATGCCCACTCATAGGGGTGGAACACACATATGGTACTGTAAACCAGGCCAACCCCATGTAACAGAGGAGAATATAGGCCCCAGTGGGAAGTCACTGCAACTGCTTCATTAGATGGAAATGACACACCTGCCAAAGTACCGACCAAACATTGTGTTTACACCCATAGGTTAAGTTATTTTAGCAGTCACTGTTTAGACGTTCTTGCTTCTTGCTATATGTGTTTTTATAGTAGATGGAATTCCACTGAGACTGGCCAGCAGCCCATAAAAAACAGATGATGCAGAGATCTGAAAGTTCAGTGTCTTGCCACAATGGGAGGAAGATCATCTCACACCTACCACCCACTCCAAGGCTCAAGGACTTTTGCAAAAGAGATTGGTGAAAAGAATGTAAGAGCCAAAGAAAGGGATGGAGTGTTAATTGGAAATGTCTTCCGATCACTACTCTGGCAAGCTATAGTCATACCTCCTTCCCAAGCTCATCAAGGAGTTAAGGAGTCATTTACCCCTCCCACTCAATCAGTCGACCTTAGCTACACGTGGGGGAAGGGGCAAAGGATATATAAGCTGAGGACACCAAGAGGCCTCTCTTTCACCATTTTGTGGGACTGCCAGGAGGTCACAGGATCTGTATTTGAGTACGGTCTTTACGGCACAGCCATAAATGTGGGGTGCCCACTCTTCTGTAAATAAACCCATACCTATGCTCTGTTTTAAAAATAATAATAAATAAATAAATAAAATATTTTTTAAAAAAAACTTTGTGACCAGATCACAAGGAAGAGAATGGGGCCTGAGAGTCAAGCAGGGAGCAGTACTGGCGCTAACTGGGAGTGTATTGGAAGAGATCACAGCACGGTGGTTTATGCCTGTAATCTCAAAGCAGACAGATGAGGAGTTCAAGGCCAGCTTGAGCTACATACCAAGATTCTGTCTCAAAAATAAAAAAAGAGTGCACTGCAAAGTTAGTTTATGTGACTAACAAGGACTTCACACTGGGAAGCCTCTGAAGGACAAAGTACATACAATTGCTCAAAGAAGAGGAAGGTGGCTTCTTCTCTTCATAAGGATATGGCCCATGCCTGCACTGTGAAGCCTACAAATCATAACAATGACCCAGGCAGCAAAATATCCCTACTGGTAAGATAGTGGCATTTTTATTGTGGTGGATAACCAACAGCTCTCTATTGGCCTTAAGGGAATTCATGCTTGACACTGTAAACCCAGCCACATGCCTGTGGTTTGAGAGGGCATAGACCCTAGAAGAGAGCCTACTACTGCCATTTTCCTAAACCAATCTAATTTCTAACTGTATTCTAAATACACTTATCCTTATACCCACAGATAAGAATAGTTCTTACCATTCATCAAAGAATCTTCTTTCTGCAGCAGACGGAAACTACTACAAGCATCCACAGCTGGTCAAAATACAGAAAATAAGTGACCATGGGATACTCAGTTCCATCTGATACATCTATAATGAAACCCTACACCTAAGACTCTGGGAACATTGCAGAAAAGAGGGTGGAAAGTTTATAAAGAGTCAGAGGTCTAGGATGCCACTGCTAGATCATGTCTTTAAGACATAACAGGGAAGCTGCCTTATGAAATCTCAACAATATGATTACCTAAACAAGACCCACATAATGACACCACCAGCTGACATGCCAATGTGGATTAGGGAAATTTCACAAGGTACCACACCTATATGTGGATCTATGCACAATCAATGGCCACTGAGGGAGGGAGACTCAGTTTTCTTCAGGGAAAAACTTCCTGATAAGTTACTCAATCCTAAGTAGCAGTCTTAAACACATCACACATACAAATGAGAAACACTAAATTAAACTCAATAGCTTGTGTGTGGTTGTGTGTGTGTGTGCATTATGCTACAATAATAATTAAACAATTCATGAATTTGAGAGGAAACAGGAGAGTACAAGATGAATTGGAGGAAGAGTAGATATAAATGATGTAAATCAGTGCTATCTATGAATGTCTCAAAAATATAAGTGTGGAGTGGGATAAAGAAGGGATGTATAGGGGCTGGAGAGATGGTTCAGCAGTTAAGAGCACTGACTGCTCTTGTAGAGGACCCAGGTTCGATTCCTAGCACCCACATGGTGGCTATGAACTGTCCTTAACTCCAGTTCCAGGGAATCAGAAGCCCTCTTCTGACCTCCACAGCATTGCACGACACAAGTGCATTCACATACATGCAGGCAATACACTCATACACATAAAATAAAAATAATAAATAAAAAACAAAGCAAAACAATAGTCTTTTGTAG
>NW_008332097.1:520175-520918 GCF_000622305.1 Nannospalax galili
TAGGCAAAACCAGATGAGTTTTAGATCATTGAAACTGTTCTGCATGCTATAATAAAATATCATAGACTGAGTGGCTTAAATAATAAATTTGTTTCTCAGTTTTAGAAGCTAGGAAGTACAAATTCAAGAATTCAAGTTGCCTATAGATCTAATGTCTAGTGAAGTCCTATTTCTTGGCTTATAGACAGCCACATTCTGTGTCTTCAATGTGACTAATTAGAGGAAGACTGGAGAAGAAAGAGAGAGGGGAGAGGGGAAAGAGAGAGAGGGAAGCTAAAATTTCTTTGAGGGAAGATGTAAACAATGCCCACCCCTTCCTTCCTTGGTCCCAATGACAAACTGAGGTACAATTTCACCAAAGTGCACTCTGGGAAACCAATGAGTTTATTGGATTTATGAGCAATGGGTGAGGGTTTACTTACAGGACTGTGAGTACCCACCCCAGGTCACACTGAAAAGTCTTCACCCAAGCATGGATGATGGCTCCCCTATAGCTTTATAAAATGGTAAGAGACTCTCCCTTAGTCGTCCCCAGGCCACATGCAATTAGGGCCAAATTGCTCCTTACGAGTTGAGAGGTGTGACTGAACACTCAGGTGAGGATCTCGTGACTCTCCCTTCCCCTACTACTCACGGCACCAGCAGTCTACAAGGCCAGCTGTGATGATCGTGGACAAGCAGGAATAGCTGAGCCTAGGAAGATGACGTCTATCTGTTGGATGACAGTTCTATACAATGGGGGA
>NW_008332097.1:522500-523514 GCF_000622305.1 Nannospalax galili
AGGAAGGAAAGAAGTTGAATAGAAATGGGCAAAGGCAAACAGTAACTAGGCTGGGAGAGGCTGTGGCAGCATTCTCAAGTGGATAAGAACAGGAGCTTTGGAAAGAGGCCTGGCTTTGACTATCACCTGGGCCTCTCACTGTCTGTAAGCTGCTGTGGGGATCATCACAGTGCATGGAAGTGTACACACTCCAGCAGATACCATTACATTGATAATTGCCCTATTTAAATGGGTAAAGGCAAACAGTAACTAGGCTGGGAGAGGCTGTGGCAGCATTCACAAGTGGATAAGAACAGGAGCTTTGGAAAGAGGCCTGGCTTTGACTATCACCTGGGCCTCTCACTGTCTGTAAGCTGCTGTGGGGATCATCACAGTGCATGGAAGTGTACACACTCCAGCAGATACCATTACATTGATAATTGCCCTATTTACTTTCTATTGCTGTGATAAAACACTCTGACCAAAACACACTTGGGAAGGAGAGGGTTTATTTGCCTTACATGACCAGATCACACTTCATCCTGAGAGAAGTCAGGGCAGGAACGTGAAGGTAGCAATGGAAGCAGAGACCAGGAAGAATGCTGTGTACTGACTTCCTCCCCAAGATGTCATGTTAATATTGATATCACTGGGGCTGGAGAGATGGCTCAGTGGTTAAGAACACTGACTGTTCTTGCAGAAGACCTGGGTTTGAATCCCAGTACCTACATGGCAGCTAAAAACTGTCTGTAAATCCAGTTCCAAGGGATCCAACGGCCTTTTCTGTCCTCCATGGGCATTGCACGACATGGATGCACTTACCTACATACAGGCAATACAGGCATACATATAAAATAATTAAAAGAAAAAAAAAAACCAACCCCTAGAGCTGTAGTGACCACTGTGACAACCTCAGGCCTCTGACTTCCCAGTCTCACCCTCCTCTCTAAGCCATGGCAGCAGACACTGCAAGATGAGACCAATACGTCAGCAGGCAAGAGTTGCCCTGCTTCTTTTCTTTTAAAAAAATGTGTA